>NC_092807.1:25910308-26145308 GCF_040954645.1 Diabrotica undecimpunctata | reverse complement strand
AACAGGCGTTTTTAGAAGCTGCTGATTCGTTTTTTGCCAACTTTAGAAATAAAGACGAGATAGTTTCAGCTATAAAATCTATGCAACTTTCTGCTAATACAGTGATGAGACGTGTAGAAGTAATGGGCAATGATATTTTTTTACAGTTAAGAACTGACTTAGATAACTGTGTTTATTTTTCACTTCAACTGGATGAATCAACAGATGTCGTTGACACTGCCCAGATGGCCGTGTTCGTCAGGATGGTTTTTAGTGATTTTACGATTAAAGAAGATCTTTTGAAGTTCATTCCACTGAAAGGACACACTACTGGACAGGAGTTGTTTTCTCATTTAAAAAATATTATTTCTTCCGAGAAAATTCCAATATCGAAAATGGTAGGCTTGACAACCGATGGCGCTCCAGCTATGGTGGGTTTTTATAAGGGTCTGGTGGCGTTATGTCGTAAAGATGAAACTTTTCCGCAATTTCTCTGTTATTACTGCATTATCCATCAGCAAGCATTATGTGGAAATTTTCTGAAACTAAACAACTTTATGAAACTGGTGGTAAAAATTGTGAACAAGATTAGAGCTTAAGCGTTACAAAGAAGATTATTCAGAACCTTGGCCGATGAAGTTGACTGTCAATACGGGAACCTACTCCTTCACTCTGAAGTCCGATGGTTAAGTAGAGGACGGGTGCTGAAACGTTTTAATGATGTCCTATCTGGCATAGTTCAATTTTTCAAACAACGCGATGAGCCGACTCCGGAATTAGAAAATTCAATCTGGCTTAGAGATTTTGGTTTTCTCGTGGACATTACAGAGAAATTAAACGAACTGGAGCAAAAAGCTGGAGTTTTGAGAACAAAATCTAATTAACAGCGATTCCAAGCATTTTCCTATTTTTTCAGAAAAAATATCTCAAAATCCATTAGAACCCTATGACAACAAATATCATGTAGAAATAATTTCTACCCTGAAGAGTAACTTCAAAAATCGTTTTAAGGATTTCAATGAAATGGCTTTAGTAGCGCAGTTTGTTGTTTCACCCTTTATGGAAATTGATATCCAGCAGTTTGCAGCTTGTGTTATGCAGAACTTTGGCGAAGACATCGCTGCAACAGAAATGAAAGTCATTGAGTTTCAAAATGATTTAGCCTTAAAATCGTTAGTCTCAAGTACTGAATGTATCTGGCCTATTGTAAGTAAAGACAAATACTCAGTTCTATGCCGTGTTGCCTTGAAAGTGAAAGCATTATTCAGTTTAACCTATTTGTGTGAATCTTCTTTTTCCAATATGAAGTTTATTAAAAACAAATATCGCAATCGACTTACAGATGAACATTTCTATAATTGTATTCGAATGGCTGCATCAAATTATACTGCAAACATTAAAAAAATTATCGATGAGTCTGAGTGTCAGCCTTCTCATTGAACGTGCTTTTTTATTTTTCAATGTTTATGTTTATGATAGTGCGTTACTTTTTTGTTGTTATTATGAACTATTTTTAAATCATACGTTACATGCCGTTGTGGCTGGATATAAGTTATAATACCTGCGTTTGATAGGTAGGAATGTAGCTATGAACAAGTACGTACTAGTAATATTAGTTATTTTGTTATTAGTTTATTATTAGTACCTGTGTATTATGTATTACCAGTTAAACAGTAACATAAATACATATAATGATAGATTAACTGTGGATTATTTCATTTACGTTGCGTTACGTGGCTTCCGTGTGGGTAGCTCGCTGTTTATTCCAAAATTAACAAAGTAGTTCAACACATTGAAGAGGTTGGCGACCACTGGTATAGAACATAAAATAGACCTACAGGTGCTATATAATTTAAAAAAATGAAGTGTGGCAGCGAATTGGTTAAAAGAATGGTTTTTTTCCGATCAGATAAAAAACGTGTTCTACCAAATAAAATTAATTTGTGTAATAAAAGTAAATATTGTCACTAGCGGACCAACGTTGTTTATCTTTAAAGATCAAATTACTTGAATTAATTTAATAAATTGATTTACATGTATTCGTATTGGACTATCAGCACGTAAATAAAATAACCGATTTCATTTCCTGTTTAAAAAAAACCCAATGTAAATTACATGACAAATATAAAGTGATAGTTTACAACATTATAAACGATACTATATTCAAAAAAATTTAAATTTTTTAAATTTATTTTAAATTTTTACGTTTTTTATTGTGCTAGAAAATCATTGAAAGAAGTAACTCCTTTAAATGGCTTCCTGGAAATCTGCAGAGGCTAATAGCTAGAACTTTCACTAGACTTCATTGCTAAAATACGTCATTTAATGCAATAAACGCACCAGTGTACCACTTAGTTTTTTATGGCCAATAGGGAAAATTCTGAAACGCTGTAAAGAGAAAACTGTCGTCAATTTCGTCGCAACAGAAAACAACCTACCAATATTATTAGAAATGAACCAATTAGAAGTTTTTGTACCCAATAAGTCAAAAAGTTGCTGCAGGAGAATGTTCTAATGATTTAAGTTTTAAAAAACCTGGGAAAATGTCACACGCAAATTGGCTGACAATTGCTAATCGGTTACTCAAATAATTATGTTAGTAAGATTCATAAAAAAAGTGTATGCACCAGTTTGGTTTTATATACAACTAAAATTAAAAGTGAAACTAGAACAAAACCATGAAGTGGAGATATCCAGGAGTGGCTAGTATACCTGTTGAATACAAAGCACGTGGTGTTCGTGTGTATTAACATCATCTTAAATATCACAATCACACAATCAAGGTACCAGATGATATTTCTCTTCTTCATAACATCCCAGGTAGATATTATCTCAAACTTGACCTTTTTGAGGATTTGGGGATAGTCAGGGAAAAGAAAAATAGTCCCAATTGTGGTTATCGTCACACCAGCCTCAATAGAGACCTCAATAGAGACTACATCCACAATTATTCTCTTGATCTAACTTTCTTTCTTTTAACTACACATCCAGTTTTACTTACTTCTACATTTCTTTCTATTTTCCCATAGTTTAATATCACCCTATATAATTCGTCATACTTAAATCTATTCTTGTCACCATTAATACACTAACATCCCCCTTTTCCAATATCCAATTTCCCATCCTCTCCAATAACTACCATCTTAACTAATCACACAGGTTTTCTTATAAATACTTACTTTACATCTATCAATCTCTTATCACAATCAGTTTCAGTATCCCCAGCTTACATCTTTACATTCATCTCCTATTTCTGTTTCTTCGATTCATCTTCCATAAATTTGAAACCAACTTTTATCTCTACTTACTTCATACAATGAAACAATTAGGTAATAACATTCTTTTTATCGCCTTTGAAATGATTTATTAATTTTCAACTACCTAACTTAAATTTTGTCTTACCCTGGTATAAAAAATTTATTTTACATCACAGTCACTCATTGTTTGACATTCTCCCCTCTTTTTAAAATACCAAAAATGGCTATTGATCTTACTACACATAAAACACAATTCTTCACTAAAACGGCCTATTCACAAACTGAAGCACAATGACTTTTGCTCCTACTACATCATTCCACTTGACATTGACGGGTACTAACTGATTTTTCATACCATCTTTCTATCAGTTAACCCTAGACTCCAGCACAGATCAAAGGTAATGTGAGTCGATAAAACATCACCAGCTCCAGGGGGTCATGTAAGGTGCCCCCATTTTCAGTTTTTATTAATTAACAAAGTTAACAGTCACCTTTGTAAATACCATGAGGATTGTTTTTTAATACTGATGTCCTGCCAATGTTTTTCTGTGGCCATACAATGTTTTTAACAACTTTTTATGTAAGTAGTAAAAAATCAACGTGTTCTTTCTATATATTTAAATTTTAACTTACTTGTGTTTTAATATTGGTATTTTTACTCTCTCTTTTGGTAAACTGATGATGTAATGATTCAATTCCGAAAAGATATTCTTTAAAATAAAAATTTTAAGCTTTTAATAAGCATTTTTTATACCTTAATACACACGAACACCACGTGCTTTATATACAACTGTATCCTGGCTCTCCTGATAGTTCAAAACATTTATGGCGAATGATCCATTATTAACAGTTTCTACCAGTCGATCAATGAAAAATTGTCGATACCTATCCAAAGGAACGCTTATTTTTCCCATCCCGAAAATGTATTACTCGGTATGATGAAAGATAAACGAAAACATATACGGGAGCTGGGACTACGTAAAGTGTTGAAAGCTATAAAAAGCAGAAAGAAAAAAGGATCAGGACATTCAAGATACTGCCATTAAATTTCAGTACTGCAGATTATATCGACTAAATAATTTCTATTTATGAATGCAGTAATACTGCTCCTTCATTGCTAAAACATATTTTTAATGAAGATGTAAGGAATATGATTGAGTCTGGAAATCACAACGACATAGAGGTCTTAAACTGTCCCTGTCATACCCAATCCGTGGGAAGGCTTAATTCGTTCATGGTTGTAGTTTAGAAATATTATGCCGTTTTTTAACACAAAATTTGACTACTAATTTAAAATGTATATTTCTCCATAAAATCATTATTTAAATTCAAAGAACTGATAAAAATTAAATTTTTTAAATTCTGTTTTTTTTATTACAATTCCAAAGATTTAAATTTAAGATGAAACCTGAAGATTTCTTACAGTTTTATTCTACAATCAAAACGTAACCTTTTCGCACTAGCTCCATAAAAAAATAACTTAGAATTTTTGCGTTCAGTGCTAATATTCAGTGTTATTACATATCTATGAAATTTGCTCAACACTGTTACGTGGCAATTGATGCAAAGCATGTTAAAGTGCATGCTCCGGCAAATTTTGTTTGCTTATGGGCGTGTTTCACACAATCTGCATTGTTTGAAGCTTTAGAAAACAACTTATTGTCCGAAGGAAGTTGTCTAGTAGCAGACGATGCATTCCCACTATTGTATGTTATGTAGCACTGGATGTGTGGTTTATCTAATCACTACAAAGACTCGTAAATATTTTTAAATTTAAACGTTTTTATTGACTATAAATTTATTTAAAATTAACAGCGCTTGAAAGAAAATAAAAAGGTTATACGTATGTATGCTAAATATGAAGGTTTGAACTCGGGTGCTTGCTTTTGGATACTGTTTTAATTCGCTAAGAAAGGCGGGGGTAGTTAAAAAACATAATGAACCACACTGGCGGATTTGCGTTTTTAGATACAATTAGCATAAACACCCATATGAAATGGAGGAGTACATGATGAAACCTTCTTCAAAATTGGCACATTCCAAAATACAAAAAATTAATAAATATCGGCCTTCTCTGGCCATGAGAATTGTGGAAAACAGTTTTGAGATTCTCATTAGCAAATTTAGAGTTTTTGAAAAACCGATATAATGCCTAACACAAAAGGCTGATAAAATTATAAAAAGACATGCTGTGCTCTACATATCTGGATGAGAAAACTCTACAAAACTTCTAATTCTACAGGGTCATTAATAACTACGTGCTATAGCATCATACAATTTTTTAAACGGGACACCCTATATATTTTTTAAATTTGTGTTCTTTTCATAATAACTCTTGTGCTTATAGTATTGGGTTTTGCATTACTATACAGAGTATTTAACAAGTTATGACCATTTTTATTTTGAAATCCCAAATGAAATCAACATCATGTATATAACGAAATAATGCATAAACAATTATTTATTTTGAATAATAAGGTAAACAATATATTGTAGTTTTTAAATTAAGTTTAATTCAAATCATTGACAGAAATTTGTATACAGGGTGAACTACAAAACAAAATTACGATTTTCTCAATATTTTTAAATGAATTACCCTATATTTTTTTTTTAGAAATATTGTATTTATAATATTCTCTCATTTTTATGTAGTATTTCCTATACCCAAACTCAGTACTTTTCGAGATATTTTGAATTTTCTTCAAATTTCGGAAATATGTACATTCAATTTTTGTTAAGTAGAAATAAGTATTGAGTATTGAGTGATAATATAACAAGATTATTTTTATTCAATAAGTAGCTAACAAAAAATATAAACCATTCCTAACTGCCGATTGTGACGGGCAGTTAATAATAAGTGAAATGCCATTTGTGTCAGTTACAAAGGTAAAATTTTCTATATACTATATTATTTATCTATGGGTAAAATACTAGGCTTTAAAAAAATGGCAGTTTTCATATTATTAAACAGTAAACAGTAGGTTTTGAAAATGACAGTATTGACAACAATAAGTTTACAAACTTTTGTATGACCATAATTATTACTTGCGAACAAGAATTGGCTACACTGTACGACAACTTCTGGTCAAGTATTCTATAGAGAAGCACAAATAAATATACTACTTTATATATTCTGTAATTTCTTATGAGAAAACGCAAATTGCAATTGAAAAAACGGGTAGTTTTCGAGGGCCGCTGTGTACATTTAAATTTGAGGATATTCGGGGTTTAAACGATGAATTCACTCTTCTAAATTAAGAATTTATAGTACAGCAATCGAAAATTAGTTATCAAGAACAAAAAGTATAATAAACAGAAACAAGCGTCTTTCTGACATAAATCAAACATCAAAATAATAATTGTTATCAATCATGATACCTACAAAATTAAATAAAATTAAAATATTGTAATTACATATATACTTTAAATAAGTTAAGTTTAGTGTTTTGTGAATTTTAAAATTTAATGCCAAAGAAAGTCTAGTTATTGAAATATTGAAAAAAATTAAAAAAAATGAATTGAAAGTACCCCAAGTAGCAAATCAATTTTTTTAATCGATTATTATGATACATACCTGTATGAAAAATACGAAAAGGAACAACGAAGCGGTGTTGGTATGGAATATATAAAAGTGATACACGCTTTACATTATTTAAGTACAATACATATATTATTTCATAAATTTTCTAAAGCCTTTATTTCTTAATAAACAATGCTATTTTTTTTAATGAATAAAAAATATTTATTTAATTATTATTTTTTTATAAACTTATAAACCACAAAATATGACCTATTCGCTCCGTGCGTGACTGACGCGACACCTTCCGCCTTCATCTGACAGTTTTGGACCTACCACTTTTCAGGTTAAACATATGACATATGTTTGACATTGTTAAATACATGCGAAATTGACAATTATTAATAATTAACTTTTTAATTACATTTTTTTAGTTTATGTACAAAATAAATGTAGTATTAAAAACTGGGTTTCTCAAAATTCATCATAATATATCTTTTCAACCGCAAACGGAAAAGAAAGGGAAAAATCTAGTACTGGCAAATCAAGTTTTCACGTGAAAGAGCATATATTTAAAAACGGTAATAGTAAAAGTTATAATATAAAAGCTAAAGTCATCAGGCACTCTGCAGTTGGCTTGAAGCCTTATAAAATATCATTTAAGGTAAATTATTTAAATTTTTTTCTATTTCAATTGCATAAAAATGAAGTTATGTGATATTTACTTTTTCATATTAATAGCACGGATCCATCTTTTTCTTTTCTCTAATTTCTATGTAATCTTTGGGAACGTATAATAACCACACTTACTATTTTTGCTATTATTAGCACAATTAAATACGCAATATGTACACTCGCGATCATAAAATCCGGGTCACCTTGAAAATCACCGATATTTCATTTTTAACGAGCTTTATCGTAAATAATAATAACACAAATACAAACTAATGCATGTTTCTGGGAATTGTTGTCGGCTTAGTGGTTTCCTTTGCAACAAATAATTTCAATAGTGCCGATTTAACGGGAAAGCGCACACTTCCCAAAACGAACGGTACCTGTAACTGCCGCTTGTTTTAAATGTCTCATTTGTGCTTCGACTTTCTATTCAAAGGCAACGAACAAACGTTTATTATTGCCACCATTAGTGTTTATTAGTGCCATTATTAATGTTTATTATTATTTATTTTTTGCCAAAAATACCCTTGACTGTTGTTAAAAGGGCACAAATTGTTGCGCTTGTGAAAGACGGTCACACTCAACGGCAAGTCGCAAGAACTGTTGGCGTAAGCCTTTCTACGGTTAAACGAGTGCTTCAACACTTTCAGGAGAAGGGTTTGCTATCCAAACGACCTGGCTCTGGACAAAGAAGAATGACCACGGTAGGAGATGACCGTTTTCTTGTGTTTCAGGCTTTACGAAACCGGACCTCAACTCCGAATATGCATCTAAATCGTCTACAGGAAGTACGAAATCGCAATGTTAGCGTTGCAACGGTCAGGAGAAGATTTCGTTCTTTTGGACTATCATCTCGGGTAACGGCTACAGGACCGCCACTTCGCCTGGCGCATCGAGTTGCACGACTAGCTTTTGCTCGACAATACGCGCATTGGGGAATTAACGATTGGAGCAAAGAGTTAGTTTCAGATGAATCCCGTTTCTGCCTAACTGGATCCAATGGACGTGTAAGAGTTTGAAATAGAACCGGTGAATGATTTTCACAAGCTTGCATTGCTCCAAGAATGCCATTTGGTGGAGGCTCGGTCATGGCTTGGGGAGGTGTATCTTCCGACTTCCGCATAGAATTACCCTTCATCGAAAATGGGTCCTTAACTGCACGAAGGGACATTGCGAAGATTCTGGAAGTACATGTTATGCATACCATGGCAAGACTTGGAGAAAACCTCGTTTTTATGCAGAACAACGCGCGAACGCACGTTGCCACGATCAGTATGCAATACTTGGACGAGGTTGGAATTTCGGGGTTACCCTGGCCAGCTAGGTCTCGGGACCTGAATCCCATCGAACATATCTGGGACGATTTGAAAAAACGTATTCAACCCCTAACATCTCCTCCTAACAACGGACAGGAGCTCAAGGATCTGTTAGTGAGAGAGTGGAATATCATACCACAACATGTAATCCGGACAAAAATTGAGAGTATGCCCCGTCGTCTGCAAGAGGTCATTAGAGCAAGTGGAGGCAATACACGATATTAGTCATTGAAATTTCACTGACATTTTACCACGTTCTGTATTTTCCATTTTAAAAACAATAAAAAACCGTTTTTTTTGCTTTCAAAACAAACATTGATGACAAATAAAAAATACGTTAGCCTAAAAAAATGGTTATTACTGCACCAGATGCAAAAATATTCCAGAAACTTGAAATTTTCAAGGTGACCCGGATTGTATGATCGCCAGTGTATTTGCACACATTTTTGATAAAATTTATGCGTACAAAGGTAGGGCCAATTTTGTCATATTTCGCCGCTACGCACGCTAGCATCGTTTCAAAGTACCCCTACCATGGTCACGCATGGAGCGAGTAACTACGAAATATAATTATATTATACGTCATTGTCAAATCTGTCTGTACGAAAAACATGGCGGCTGATGAAAAGTCCTACATAATTCATCTACATTCCACAGAATGGCAGAAAAACTCATATAGTTCGCCGAAATTGTTGCCAATTTCCACTGCTGACAGAAGATGCTGTTTTAGCTTGATAACTAACCGTAAATTAGTACCAAAAATTTTTTAGAATCATGTTTTTTAAACTGTAAATGTTATTTTTCTGAATGTTACTTTTATTGTCCTCTTAATGTTTACCTAACTTTTCCTTGTTTGTACTTTTTTCCACAATCACTTTCTTATTAGCAAATAACGATCCGACCCGCACTTTGCTCCATGGTACATCCGTACATTAGTCGGTTTTAAGTTAACGTTGTATAAGATAATCGATAAATCAACCGCAAACCTCTAGTAGTTGAGATAATGTATTTGTAACTTGATTAGATATCAAAATTTAATGGAAATTTTAGTACAACAGTCTTTGAATATTATTTCTAAACATTGTTAATCGCAAGTTAATATCCCTCCCTTAAATAGCAACTACTTCACTACGTCAATGCAAGAACTCTGGTAGTTGAGATGATGTATTTGTAACTTGATTAGATATCAAAATTTAATGGAAATTTTAGTACAACAGTCTTTGCATATTATTTCTAAACATTGTTAATCGCAAGTTAATATCCATCCCTTAAATAACATGTACTCCACTACGTCAATGCGAGAAATAGACTAAGCCGAATCACGCTTAATTAAAACAAATATATTACATTTCATACGAGTTAAAATTAACTTTGTTAATTGAACTTTCTACTAACTAAATTTAATTACATGTCAACTCTGTACCTAAACATGATATGGATGACAGATGTCGCTGTTTAAAAATGGCTACTGTAGGCAACTGTCCTCACTTATCATATTTCACAATCATAACATAATACATTTTAAAACATTTTCCTGTGCTGTCATGTTTGTAAATATTTGGTATTAAATATGACTACGATAGGAAATAAAATATTATATATATATATATATATATATATATATATATATATATAATATATATATATATAATATATATATATATATATATAATATATTTGTATATATATATATATATATATATATATATATATATATGTGTGTGTGTGTGTATCTGTAGTAGTTCTTTATTATTTGAACAGGCACTAACATTAAAGTCTGCGATCAATACTAGAAGTCTTTGTTACACAAAAACAAACTGTAGTGGTGTTATATTTACAGTTGCAATATTGATACACAAAAATTACAGAGAATTGTTTACGAATTAAAATCGAACACACTCCCCATAAAGTCGTTAACTCTTTCGTCTTTAAATAGCTATGAATCGGCAATATTTCCGGATGTGACAATATTACGTAAACTCCTTTCAGGCCAAAACGACAATCTTCTTCTTCTTTAGGTACCGTCTCCTCTAAGGAGGTTGGTAATCATCACAGCTATTTTCACTTTTGAGATTGCAGCTCTGAACAAGTCGACGGAACTGCAATTATACCACTTTCTTAGATTGTTGAGCCAGGAGATGCGTCTTCTTCCAAGACTCGAGAATTTTCTATATGTACAAAAACCGAAACAAAATAAAAACTAGGTAGATATGGGTCAAATTATTAGGTATAATTTAAAAAATATGTATATTGTTTTTGCCAAATGACCTAGATATTTTTTGCATCCCAAACATTATTATTCTTGAAGCCCAACAGCTACTTGCAGCTTTTTCACTTTGGCTGGCTGGAGAATCGCTGACGCGATTTTAGATAAAATTCCCGAAAATCTAAGTAGCCGGGGAATCCCACGAACCACTAGCTACGGTGTTTACAGTGTCAGTATTTATTGTTTTGGTGCTATATTAACGTGCAAATATTTAGAATGGATCGAAGTAAAGCAAAATTTACTACAAAACATAAAAATAATATTTTAAATTACTTTAAAATCAAAAGTGTACAAGATAGAACAATGTACTTTGCACTATTATGGTAAGTATTGACATTATTACATAATCGTGTTATGTAATAGAAGAGGATTAATCTTGGATTGGAATTATTAGAAGAATTATCTAAAGATCTTTGTGTTGAGAAAATCTCATCCATTACTATTCTATTAGAGAATACAGCACTTAGTCAGAGAGAGATAGCACGAAAATGTGATGTATTTCAGTCGTCAGTAAGAAGAGTCAAAACTCAAAGAGAAGTGACCTGTGACGTCAGTTCGGAAGGCTGATGTGGCCAAAAAACTTTCAGTCACCCCCAGGACGCAACGAATTTTAAAAAATTTAATTGTAACACATAGGAAGGGCCACCCATAGAGATGTAAAAAATAAGTTGGAAGAAGCAGGATACTTAGTGTCGTTGGCCACCCTACGCCGAAATTTGTATCGCATGGGCTTCAAATGTTACAGGCCTGTTAAAAAGCCAAATCTAACACCACAAATGCTCAAAAACGCTTAACTTATGCCAAGATCCATAAAGACTGGTCTATTGATGATTGGCGTAAGGTAAATTATTACAAATCAGGATGAGCTAACAACAGAAATAGATTCTAAAGCCTTATCTTTTTCAAATTAGATCACCACATCCATTATTTGCTGTTAAGAAAAAAATTTAATTTTTTATGTTAATAAATTTTATGTTTTTTGCTGTTTTTATTTTTTTTTATATAAAAACACTGTTGTTTCGTTTCATAATTTATATATAATTTCATGATTCTTAATACTCATTTATTTCTATTTATTTACTATTTCATTTACTATTTCATTTTTAACAATTTTTTCATTTATTTACTATTTCATTTTTAACAATATCCCTAAGCTCGCCATAGGGTTCATTCTCAGAAAATTCCCAATACCGAGAATATTCTCCGATTTTTCATTCTCGAGAATTTTCCAACACTACACAGCACTAATAAATATCTATTTGAAACAAAACGCTGCCATGTGACAATTGCTTTGAATTGAACAAAATTAATAAAACGACTCAAAATTAATTAAATATTTGTGTAATATCTTCCCTTTAAAATTATTTTAGTTGATGGAGTAGCAACACACACGCAGAGTACAGCTAGTTCTTTATAAAAATACATACAAAAATATAGAATATAATCACTAGACATTAAATTTTTTCAGTCATATACGAACTTGTCAAAAAATATAATTTGTGGACATTATCAACTCTTATATAAACTTCATATTTTTTGAAAAACAGCGTGGCTATAGACTAAAAAAGTCTAATATTTGGTGATTGTATTCTAGGTTTTAGAGCTTTTTATAAAGAATAACTTTTTTTCATAAAACTAAAGTATATTTATTATTAATAAGTTTTTTATCCAAAATATCAACAAAAAAAAAACAATTTATTATATTATGCATAATTATATTGTGTCACAGAAATATTTTTATTGTAAAATGATGCAAATTTAAATATTAGAACTATTTTATTCATCTAATTCATATTTTTCTAGTTTTTCTCCCTCCTGAAGTTTCTTTTGTTCAGATTGTTCCAAATCTATTTCTTGGGTTTTATCCTCTAAATCTTGATTAGATGCCACTTCGGGTCCTTCATTGGCTTTTTCTTTAGCTACTTGGCGTTTTTGTAGATACCCAATAATCTTCTCTGCCAGATGAACTAGCTGAAAATAAAAGTATAAAATCAAATCAAATTATCTTAAACAGATACAGCAGAATATTGAACCACACGACAACGAATTAACCTTTTATACTCCACTAAATAACCGTTTTGGAGTGTAATTTTCCTCATCACGGCGGATTGGCTTAAAAATTTGGATTTAGGTTCCTCTTACCCTCAATTTTACTTTTGGACTTAGGACTAGTGTTGATTTTACTCGGGAAGGTGAAAGCAACCTCTTCTCGGGGCTGAAAAAACGTACATTTAAAATTAGTCCCGAAATGGATCAATTAACTAATTCTTGCATGTTTTATTCTATATAGCAAGGTAATACTTTTTGAGTTAATGTACTGTTTGAGTTTGAGTAAATGTTCATTTTTTAAAATAAAAATCACGTTTTCAGACGGTTTTTCACAAATAATTTTAAAAGTAAGTAGTTGTACCCGCTCATTACAATTCAGTTCATATTATTTTTCGATTTTATTTTATTTAGATTCATAATAGTAATTTTTAAGGTTTTGGGTAAATTTAAGTTTCCAGAAATCTATTAAAAGATTAAAATATTTTTTAGTTTTACATATTTCTGGGGAAAATTTGTCAATTATAATCCCTTTCTTTAGAAAGTATGTACAAGTCAAACCCGTCGGCTATTGTTGTCGCATCCGCTGCATCTATATATGGTTCTGATAAGGATAATATGAATGATTTTTTAATTTACGTTTTTACCCCAAGATAAAATTATATAGTTCTTAGTAACGCCCTTTCCTCTACTAGGGGTTTCTGTTAGGTATTTGTAATGTATTTTTAGTAGTAACGAACGAAACTCAGTTCTGTAAACATGTATAGTAAGCAATAAATAGTTCTATGAAAATTGTCGTCGTATATTATTTTAATTTAATAAAATAATATTTTATAGCAAGTATATTTCACGGTTAACTAATTGTGGGTCAAGACAGTAGTTATCAAAAAAAATATTCCTAGCAAAAATGTATGGCTTATAAAAAATAAAAAAATGGTGTACTCATAAAGTACAAGCAGCACAAGCCAGTAAAAGCAGAGTTGTAGCTAATGAAAAGTAGGTTATTATTTGTCAAATTCCAAATCGAATATTTCAACGTGAAATAACCAAAAAATGAAGTACTTATCGGGAAAAACGTATTAAAACTTTGTAAAATTGTTTAAAAAAAGCTTTATTTTTTTAGTTTATAGCATCGAAACTAAGCCAGTTACTCTATAAATAAAGTTGGTCTGTTTTTATTTTAGACAAAATATCGTGAAAATCAGCTCCTAATAATTACCACCTTACATAAGATTTACCGATACCGCCTTATAATTTACCTAATTTATGTATTGTTTATATTATCTCTAAGTTTAACCGGTTCTTCTTCTTCTTCATCTTTTTATATAGACAGGACTCTGTCTGTTTTTCAATGTGCCTCCAGTAAGTTGTCATTCCATCGTTTGCGTGGTCTTCCTACTGATCGTCTTCCTATTGGGGAACCGTCCCTTGCCGTCTTTACTACTCTATTTGTTGTCATTCGGCTTATATGATCGTTTTATTCTACTCTTCTATTTCTTACCCAGTTTTTGATGTTCTCCACCTTGCATCTATGTCGTATATCTGTACTTCTAGCTCTGTCCCATAGTGTCTTACCATCAATTTTTCTAAGTGTTTTCATCTCTGCTGTTTCTAACATCCTTTTTGTTCTCTCTGTGTCAGGTCTTGTTTCTAACGCGTATGTCATTATTGGTCTGATGACTGTTTTGTAAATTCTGCCTTTCGTTTCTTTCCCGATATTTTTATTTCTCCATATTGTTTCGTTTAGGCAGCCTGCGGCTCTGTTTGCTCTATTCACTTGATCTTCCACTTCGGTTTCGAGCATTCCGTAGCTAGATAATGTGATGCCTAGATATTTAAACTCCATCACTTTTTCTAAGATCTGACCTTCCAGCTCCAATTTACATCTTAGTAAATTTGCTGTTATAACCATGCATTTTGTCTTTGATGGGAAAATTAACATGTTAAATTTTCTGGCGGTTATATTAAATTGGTGCATCATACGTTGTAAATCATCTTCACTTTGAGAGAGTAGTATTGCGTCGTCTGAATAGCAGATTATTTTAAGTTGTTTTTCTCCCATTTGGTATCCTTTTTAAGTTCTTACTTTTTTGATTATTTCATCCATAATCAGGTTGAACAATAGAGGACTTAGGGAATCTCCCTGTCTTATCCCATTGCCAGCTTCAATAGGGTCGGTTAGTTCTTCTTCTACTTTTACTTTTATTGTGTTGTTTTGGTAGATATTTTCGATCGTTTTGATTATTCCTAGAGGTATGTCTCTTGCATTCAGTACGTGGATAACGTCTTTTAATTTGACCCGGTCAAATGCCTTTTTAAGGTCCACGAAACATAGATATGCCAGTTTGTTGTATTCTAATGACTTCTCTTGCACTGCTAGTGTTATAATTTCATTCAGTTTATTTGTTATCACTTTGGTGGTTAATTTGAGTGTTGTGTTTAATAAATTAATTCCTCTGTAATTTTCCGGCTTCGATTTGTCTCCCTTTTTGAAGAGAGGTATTAGGATGCTTGATCTCCATTCTTGAGGAATTCTGTTTTGTTCCATTATTATTATTATTTTTTTTAACCGGTTTAACCGGTTCAAAGTATTTATTTAAAAAAATTGGCTTTTTCTGAAGATATTGTAATTGTGCTAACTAATTATTAATCTTCTCGAGATTTGGTATATTTAAATTGATTATTGGTAAATGAATAAATTTTCATTTATTCAGTCAATGTGAAATTAAAGTGAGCTCTAAGTGAAGTAAAAATGTTTCCAACAGGGAACGGACCAGGATCAAGTGATTTTTAGTACGCTACAGTGCAGTTTCCAACTGTAATGCAGAACGAGCCTACAAGCCTAATACATCCGTATTACCAAATAAGTCAAATAAATACTCAAGATCCACCATTGTGCTCAAATCAACCAACAGTCAACCAAATGATACCTTTTGATAATTATCAACAACAATATCAGATACAGCCAACAGTTTCCCAGCAAACCAACTGTTCTCAATCTACATCAAACTCTCAAGCTAACTTAAACTTAAAAAACAATCCAGAAACACAGAATAAATATGATTCGATGTCAGATGAAGAAAAAGAAGACTCTCAAAATAATAAACACCCATCGCAAACAATAAGATCAAAAAGAAAAAGGCTTAAAGATTCAAAAGAAGAAGAAGCTCCAATTACACTCTAAAATAGGTTTCAGCCACTTCCACAGGAAAGACTATCTACAGATTGAACGAATTTAAAACGGAACATACAATTTAATATATGTCTGTTTGAACTGCATTTGAAATAGTGGACCAATATAAAACTTGGACAAAAATAAATCCATACCCGGTGATAGACTTTGTATAAAATATCGTTCAACTATCTGTCTCCTTTAAAGGAAAGAGGAGCTTGCCTAATAGTCGGAGAGATAGAGCCGAAATTTTGAATTGATCAGTAATATGACATTTCTCTATTGGAATATATTCATTGTAACTGGGTTAAGACTTTGCCTTACAGGCGGACGCCGCTCGTGGTACAGGGGGTGGCTATACAGGGATGAAGTTGTCATTTTTTTTCAGAAAAATTAACGATCGATAATATGGCTGAAAATTTGCCCAGAGTAAGATCTTGGTATAACTAGACGAAATCCCAAAGGGCGGACGCGAGAGTGGATACATAAGGGGTGGCGGACAGGGGTGAAATTGCAATTTTTTGGGAAAAAATTAACGATAAGTAATATGTCCGCCATTTTCATGGTTCATTATTTAGCCCCTAAAAACTCTAAATCCAAAAGGGCGAACAGCTGGGTTGGTACAGAGAGCCATAAAACGGGGTCAAATGTACCACTTGCCTGCGCATTTTAGTTCTCGGTAACAATTTTCAAACTGATTTTATTATAATATTTTTATACCGATTTATTTGAAAATTTGTATGCTCACTTCTGTTACTATTCTGAAAAGCGTCAAGTAGAGTTTTCCTCAAAATTTTCCAAAAAAATTTCCGTAAATGAAAATTTTCGTAATTTTTTGAGGTAAAATCTAATTTGTAGAATCCTTTCGATTTTTTGTCAGTTATACCATGATTTTTTCCAAAAATTTTCAAACGATTTTTCCGATAAGAAAAAAAAATACTTAATTAGAAGTTAAGAATTAGAAAAACTTTAAAAATTTCTTCATTTTTCTCACTCTCATTGATGTCATCACATTCATCATCTTCGTCACTTTCACTTTCAATAATATCACATTCATTATCTGCTTCATTTTCAATCACTACTTCTCGAACTGATTCTGGCATCTGAGGTCCACTAAACCATTTGAATTTATATGTTTCATCTTCAAACTCCCAACCATGTTCTTCAACAATCAATTCTGTTGGTATTTTTTAATGAGCATTTGTCCAAATATTTGAAATATAATGAGCTCGGAGTAGATGTTGGTGTAATTTATCTTGACGTGGTGGTAAGCTTGAAGCATCGAAATTTTTTAGTTTTTTTTTTAAAGGCTCGTTCACATCATGCAACTTATACTGCCGGTTAAATAGTAAAAATCTGACATCGTTTACTTTTCTTTTTGGAATTGTTCTCGTCAGTCCTGTTCCATATAAGTGACATATGAAAGTTTCTAAGGTTTCAAAAACTTCATTACAATCGAAGTCAGTTTCACCAAGTTGAATAAAAGCATCTTGATACTTATTATTACATTTAGCGCATGCGTCTAGAATTACTGATCTAAATGGAACGCGCATCAGTATTATTTTAATATTTTAAAATAATAATGATGCAAAATTATTGTCCAAACAGAATTTGTAAAATTATAATTAACTAATGAAAAAAAAATTCAATCAATTTGAAAGTTAAAAAAAAATATTGAAAATATCTCCAAAGTAAATTTCAAAACTTAAAAAATTGATAATTCCACTTATAAATTGATTTTTATTAATAATTATTTGTAAAATGTTAAAGAAATTCTACAAATTGAATTTTACCTATTGATAAATAGAAATAATATATTTTGTATTTGATTATTAATGTAATAATAAATCAAATTTTTCTTATATCTGAACAACCATTATTTATGCAATATAAATTTAAATACCTTTTTATTGTAATAAAAAATAAGTAAAATTACTATTTGTTATACCAAAAATATTTAATAGTTAACATTATAAAATTACTTTAATTTAATAAAATATTAAATATCAAACATTTATTCAATTAAAAATTAATTCGTAAAATATTTATATTTAAGAAAAAAATGTGATTTGTAAAGTAAATATGACTTAGTGAAGTGAAAGAAGTGAGCATACAAATTTTAAATCAATCGGTATAAAAATATCATCAAAATATCATATCAAAATCAGTTTGAAAATTGTTACCGAGAACTAAAATGCGCAGGCAAGTGGTACATTTGACCCCGTTTTATGGCTCTCTGTACCAACCCCGCTGTCCGCCACCCCTTATGTATCCACTTTCGCGTCCGCCCTTTGGGATTTCGTCTAGTTATACCAAGATCTTACTCTGGGCAAATTTTCAGCCATATTATCGATCGTTAATTTTTCCGAAAAAAATGACAACTTCATCCCTGTATAGCCACCCCCTGTACCACGAGCGGCGTCCACCTGTAAGGCAAAGTCTTAACCCAGTTACAATGAATATATTCCAATAGAGAAATGTCATATTACTGATCAATTCAAAATTTCGGCTCTATCTCTTGGACTATAACTAAGCGATAGGTGGTTTGACAGCATAATAACTGCTTGTGTAGTCTAGTTTTCACAGTGATTCTAGGCAACCTGTTTGGGTGGAGTTTGGACTTGTTCTTGAATGAGTTCAGAATCCAGCAGCCCTCTGAAGTATTGGATTTTTATAATATAATTATTTGACAACCTTTTGTTGGCCAACCACCTAGAGCTGAGTTAAGCCGAAATACATTGATTTCGTATGTTCCGTTTTAAATTCGTTCAACCTGTATATATAAGAAAGGACTATCTTACAAGTAAAGTCGTCTCAGGAACGCAACTCAACAACATTGGCAATATTATTTTAAAGTCGTCTACTTTAAAATGTATAATGTATGTCTGATTTGTTAATATAAATGAGTCAGATAAAATTAAATGTTTAGAAGAATTTTTCACCAAGCAACAAAAAATCAAAATTTGTACTAATGTTTGTATTTTGAGAACGATTTCCGAAGTGGAAATTGAAACGTCAATAAACTTACTTTAACCTTTAATTGTGGCTTATTCCCATTTAAATACTGATTACTTTAACATGCCACAAGAAAATACCTTCAGAACAAAGTAATCTTAATAATGTACTGTTACTATCGGAACGAATAGATAAATTTTGAACATCTTTAACAATTAAAATACAATTTTATCTTTGCTTATACGATCTGCATCGATTATTAAGAATTAAAATATTTCGCAAACTAAATCTGTAAAATGTGCAGGTATTACAAGTAGTAAAAGTAAAAAAAATATGCGGGAACTTTGTGCGGGAATTATATATTTTGATAGACCGCTTTAGTGAGTATTGTATTCAAATATCCGGAGTGGACTGAATAATCTAATTTTACTAGAAAATATCAGGGTATTAAATTCTAATGGACATTCATTACCACTTATATTTCAAATACCTTCAAGCGACTAGAGCGAACCAAAATTACTCTACAAATTGCTAGTGTTATATTATCTGTTCCCTTGTGAATTTTGAATGAAAGCTTAGTTAATATTGGCTCAGGGAAAATAGCAGTTAATTTAAATTAAATGAAGAGGTCGAAGCAATGTTTAAGCAATGCAACCACTAAGGCTTATCAGATTATTTGTTTAAACGAAAGCTTATTTTTTTAAATTCATGTTATAACTATATTACTATAAGGTAAACCGACCTACTAACGGTCCAGTTAAGGAATATTTGACTTTAGACGTCAATATTAAGGAAATGAAATAAAAGAGAAAATGGATTTAAAGTATATTTGATAGCTTGGTGTTTTCTTTATCAAAATAATTAATAAAAAAATGAAAATTTGTATTTATTCGTCAAAAAAAAATTGTTTTCACTAAAATGCAAAAAAATCTGATTCTGGACTATGTTGAAAAATTAGTGGTAATTCCGGCCTGTATATCAAAAGAATTGGGTCAGAAACATGGACCATCTCCAAAACAGACGCAAATCTTCTGCTCGTCTTCGAAAGGAAGATACTAAGAAGAATAATGGGCGCATTCTGTGAGAATGGTATTTGGAGAAGGCGATATAATTTCGAATTGTACGAGAAGTATAAAAAAATAGTAAATGGTAGAAATGTAATATCCTTCATAAAAATAGGTAGGCTTAGATGGGCTGGACATGTGTCAAGAGCAAATGAAAATTACCCACCCAGACGAACTCTATTATCGGTCCCAGTGGGAAATAGGAGTAGAGGCAGACCACGACTGAGATGGAGGGACGGTGTGGACGAGGACGCAAGGAAAATCGGCGCGGCAAATTGGCAACGGTTGGCGATGGAGAGAAACGACTGGCGAAATAGACTGGGGAAGGTCAAGGCTCAACTAGAGCTGTAGCATCACTGATGATGATATCAAAAGAATTATCTTTTTTTTTGCTTTAAACTGTACACGCAATTTTTTGTAAATATGTATTTTAATATTTTTACGGTAGGTATACAAAATACAGAAGCATAAAAATATATTTTTTACATAAAAAAAGCAGAGAAAAACTAAATAAAATAAAACGATGTACACTGGGTGGCCAAATTATTAGGGACAGTAAAAGATTTCTTAATTTTTTAGTTTTACTGATTTTTTTTGCAATTTGTTGGCCTTAAGGCTTGCATTTATTTTTTGTATAAGAGATTGAGAAATTATGGTCACAAAAATATTAAGTTTTGTTAGTAAAACCACTTATTTTTTTCGCAAAATTTTTTTTAACATAATATGACTAATTTTAATATTTAGTGATGCCACCCTTTGCTGCAATTACAGCTTCTACGCGTCGGGGCATGCTCTGAATACAAACTCCTGCGTTGTGTTTTAAGTTAGGGTTATGATGCCATTCTCTAATAAGAGCTTCAATCAACTGCCGCTTCGTGGTGATAATATCTTTGGCGATCTCCCGTTTGGTTAACTCCCACATGCTCTCTATAGGGTTCATGTCAGGTGAGTTTCCCGGCCAGGGCAGAACTGCAATATTTTCTTTGATCAGATATGAAGTTACACTCCTGGCTTTGTGGCACGGTGCAGAATCGTGCATAAAAATGTAATTTTTTTCACCAGGGAACCATTCTTTGAGCTGGGGCAGTAGCGGAGTTTCAAGTACTCGCTTATACTGGTCCTGTCTCATTGTCCCTTCCACGATGTATAAGCGTCCTATATTCTTTGCCAAGATTACAGGCCACACCATGACACTCAATGGATGTTTAACTCTCCCCACAATGCAATCTGGATGGAACTGCTCCCCAGGACGTTGTCGGACAAACGCACTTTTATCCACCAATATCTGAAATGTTGATTCGTCGGAGAAACATACCTGTAAAAATGATAATATTCGCTGTTCACAAACTTCATTCATTAAAAAAAGTCATACTTACTCGACTCCAGTCTTCAACAGTCATACTTCGGTGTTCTTTGGCCCATTGAAGTCTCTTTCTCTTCATGGCTTCGGTGAGCCGTGGTTTTTTCATAGGCCGGAGACCTAGCAGATTCTCTTCGGCCAGTCGTCGTCGTACTGTCCTTCTGGAAACATTAATTCCTTCATCATTAATCATCGTAGTCAGATGTGTCACACTCTTTTTACGATTTTGGAGACAAATATCCCTAATTTTACGATCAGTACGAGGAGTAGTAATCCTTTTCCTGCCACATTTTCCAACACGGCCCGGTTCCAATGCCTCGTTTGAATTCATTTTTATTTTTATTCGATTAACTACAGACTTTGAAACACCTGCAGTAGTTGCTATAACTCTCTGGGAAAGCCTCGAGTGCAGTAATAATGTTTTTATTTCTGTAATTTTCCCTGGAGACAAGTCTGCAATTTTGCCCATGCTAAAAAAATAATTTTGAATTTAAACAATCTTTTTAAATAAACTCGTGTCATTAAATGTAGCAAAAATAACAAATATTACTTACCTGTTAAATATATCTGACACGAAAACCGACCAAAAACAATTTAAAACGATTTGCAAATATTTTTAAACCTCACTGCGGTGACAGCCGATGACCAACTGAGATGCAACCAGTGATGTTCCGTGGAGCTTATCCAATATCGGGAGATGCCTTCGGCAAAATTCGGTAGATTTCGGTAGATCATATGCAATGACGTAAATTATATATATATATATATATATATATATATATATATATATATATATATATATATATATATATATATATATATTATATATATATATATATTATAATACAGTGCGTCCAATTAAGTGAACACCATAATTGAATTTTTTTTTAGTTTTTATGACCTAAAACCTAAAATCAATCATCAATTAAATTTTTTGAGCCATATACACGAGGTTTGTCAAAAAATATGAACATAAAATTCATATTTTTTGATAAACTGCCTATATTACTAAAAAAATTTAATATCTGATGATTGTATTCTAAGTTTTAGATCATTCAGAACTTTTTAGAAAGAATAACTTTTTTCCATAAAACTAAAAATAGAAAAGTTTCCCATTATGGTGGCGACCTAATGGTTCAAAAGTTAAAGACCTTAAATAATTATGCTGAACTAATTATTAGAAATAACCATAATTCATTGAATTTTGTTTAATAAATAAAGAATCAAATTATTGGGACCAAATGCTCACATCAGCTATAATGATACAAATAAGGTTTAATAATATTTTGAGAAATAGTTATAGGTCATAATATTTACAGAAAGTTAAAACGTTCTGGTTCAAATAGATGTAACAACCATTATCTGCTAATGGATTAAGTCGGCAGTCAAAGAAAACCGACAGCACACACACCGTCATTTAGCTAATAATTTATCACTTGATACTTGAGATTCTTTGAGAATTGAAAAGACGTGTGTGAATGATTATGATTACGGAATGATGTTTATACAATATGTTATTATTAGGTATAAAATTACGAACTTGAATCTCGGGGTATTTCGCTTTCTTTGCATCTTTGCAAATATATTTTTAAACACTATAGGGAAGTATCAAATGAATTTTAATACAAACGTATTAAAAATACCAAGTATTAGGTTACACTGAAAAGTTTTTTGATGGTAACAGAAATAAAAAAAAAAATTGTATTATCCGAATTTATTTTCAAGTCATTGTGATATTTGTTTTAAAATTAGGTAGATTCAAGGGACAGTTCGGTAGATCGGTAGATAGGAATCAAATTCGGTAGATCTACCGAAAAATCGGTAGACGGAACAACACTGGATGCAACAATAATTATTATTTTATAGATAAACAGTCTGCCAGTGTTGCCGCTTATCAAAAATTTTAATAATTATACCAGAAGAATTACCAAGTAAAATACAGATATGAACACCAATTTTTTTGGTCAAAAAAATAATTTTAAGTAGAAAATACAAAAATATATGCAGTGTCCCTAATAATTTGGCCACCCACTGTACATCTATAATATAAAAATGAATCGTAAAATGTGTTGGTAAGCGCATAACCCAACAACACATGGGCCAATCTTAACAATTCCTTTTTTAAAATGTTCCTTGAAGTCTAAGGATGGTTTTTACGGCGAGAAAAATTCGAATAATTTCCGGCAAAACCCTAAAACAGCCCTTTTCTTTTTCCCATACAAATATTTTCCAAATAAATGTAGAGTCAATTTAAACTTTATTCCTATTCAATAAATTTTATATTAAATTACAAGCACATACCGGTGTCTAAATAATGTAGGTGTGTTCCTAACGTCGAAGAGTCAATTTGCGCTTTATTGTCGCTGCACAAAGCGAGAGCGAGAGAATTCATCATCATCATCCAGCCTCAAGAGTCCACTGCTGAACATAGGCCTCTTCCTCATGCTTCCAACCCCGTCTATCTTGCGCCGCTCTTATCCAGTTTTTATTGAGTCTTTTTAAATCGTCAGTCCATCTTTTAGGTGGTCGACCGACGCTTCTCTTGTCTTCCCTTCGCCTCCATTCCAATAACCTCTTTGTCCATCGCCCATCTGTCATTCTGGCTATGTGTCCCGCCCATCTCCATTTTACTCTGGCTATCTTCTCGATGATGTCAGTCACTCCGGTTCTTCTCCTGATGTCTTCGTTGGTTATTCTGTCTCGCAGAGTTATTCCGAACATGGACCGCTCCATTCTTCTCTGCGTGACTCTCAGTTTGGTAACTGCTGCTTTTGTTAAGGTAAGTGTTTCTGCTCCGTACGTCAAGACTGGGAGGACGCACTGATCAAATACCTTTCTCTTTAGGCATGTGAGCAGCTCACTTTTAAAAGTTTCTCTCAGTTTTCCAAATGCTGCCCACCCAAGGCCGATTCTTCTCTTCAGTTCATGAGTCTAGTTATCCCTGCCAATCATAATTTCATGTCCCAGGTATTTATATCTATCTACGAGTTCTATTTCTTTCCAACCAATACTGATGTTCTGGTTGGGTACCAAATTGGTCATGATTTTTGTTTTCGAGATATTTATATTTAAACCTACATTTTCTGTAGCCACAACGAGTTCCTGTACCATCTCTCTTGCCATACCTAGATCTTCAGCTATTATAAGTATATCATCGGCGAAACGTAAGTTGTTTAGATATTCTCCATCTATTTTTATTCCCTTTGTCATCCAATCCAAATTCTTAAAAGCATGTTCTAGCACCGTATTAAAAAGTTTAGGTGACATTGGGTCTCCTTTTCTAACACCCCGTTCTATTTTTATGCGATTACTGTTAGTATGTAATCTGACAGTGGTTGTTGCCTGCAGGTATATTTTGTATAATAATTTAGTATATATATAATCTAGGCTGCATTCTTTAAGCGCCTGTAATATTTTGCTTAGCTCAACTGTGTCAAAGGCTTTGTGAAAATCGATAAATATTAGAACTAGAGGTTTATTGTATTCCACTGCTTTCTCTATTAGGGTTTTTATACTTTGTAGATGGCCATTTGTTAACTTTTTCGGAATCCTGCCTGTTCCCTTGGTTGATAAGTCTCTAATTTTCTTTCCATTCTCTTAACTAGTATTAGCGTAAACAACTTATATATATGGCTGAGGAGGCTAATCGGTCTGTAATTCTCTAAATTTACTTTGTCTCCTGCTTTGTGTAATAGAATTATAGTAGCGTTCAAAGCACGTGGTGTTCGTCTGTATTAAGGTATAAAAAATGCTTATTAAAAGCTTAAAATTTTTATTTTAAAGAAGATTTTAATAAGCATTTTTTATACCTTAATACACACGAACACCACGTGCTTTGTATTCAACAGGTATACTAGACACTCCTGGATATCTCGACTTCATAGTTTGTTCCAGTTTCACTTTTAATCATAGTAGCGTTGTTCCAGTCTGTTGGAATATTGGCGCTGTGAAGGCAGATATTGAAAAGTTGTTTAATTTTTTCAAGTAATACATCCCCTCCAATTTTTAGTGCTTCTGATACTATTGCATCTTCACCCGGGGTTCGATTATTTTTTATTTTCTTCAGGGCTTCTTTGATTTCTGATTTTGTTATATCGGGCATTAAATCTGATCCTTGGTTTAATACCCCAGTTTTTAGTGTAATTGCAGGTTCCGTATTGTTATCTTTTTTTCTTGATCTATATAACTCTGTGTAGAACTCTTTGACTATTCTTAATATTTCATCTTTGTTCGTTGTTTCTTCTCCAGTTCTGTTTCTCAGTTTGTTAATTTCTATTTTTCCTTTTTGTACGCTCCTCTTCAAAACTTTCATGTTCTTATTTTGCTCTATTGCCTGTTTTGTTTTTTCTACATTGTAGTTTCATATGTCTTTTCTTATTGCCTTTGTGATCGACAATTACGATTTGTCAATTGACTACAGTAACTACCAATGTGTTACTATTGGATCTATGAACTTGGTTTTGCTCTCATTGTAAGGCACTAAATTACAAAAATGAAGCCAATGGATTGTGTTGCCCAAATGGGAAAGTAAAATTGATACCATTGGATCCACCACCAAAGCCATTGTACTCATTGGTTTCAGGAATAGGACCAGATTCCATACACTTTTTGTTAAATATCCCACAATATAACAAATACTTTCAAATGACGGCGTTGGGGGCGTCCATCCAAGAGTTACACCGAGAAAAACTGTATGATCTCAACACTTTGAAAGAATTAATTCAAAAAAATCTGCCACTATTGAACGAACAACAGAAGTATGTATTTGATACACTTATGAAAGTAACAAATGATAAAACAGGAGGGATTTACTTCTTAGATGCACCTTGTGGTACAGGAAAAACTTTTTTTTGATTTCATTGATATTAGCAACAATTCGCTCACAAAATAAAATTGCACTTGCACTCGCTTCGTCGGGAATTGCAGCAACTTTGCTTGAAGGTGGTCGAACAGCCGATTCAGCACTAAAATTGCCATTAAACATGCAAAGCAATGAAACTCCAACCTGCAATATTTCGAAGAACTCTGCAGTGGCAAAGGTTCAAAGGTTTTGCAGCAATGTGAATTGATTGTTTGGGATGAATGCACGATGGCCCATAAAAAATCTTTGGAGGCTTTAGATAGAACCTTCCAAGATCTACAAAGCAATCATAACCCATTTGGTGGTGCAATGATTTTATTAGCAGGAGATTTTCGTAAAATAGTGCCAGTGATTCCACGATCAACGCCAGTTGATGAACTCAATGCATGTTTAAAGTCCTCCAATTTGTGGAAACAAGTCAAAGTATTACAATTAAGCAAGAATATGTGTGTCGAGTTGCAAAATGATCAATCTGGAGACATATTCTTCAAACAACTCATTGACATTGGTAATGGCAAATTTCGTATAGACACCTTGACTGGTTGCCTTAATTTTCCTCAAAATTTTTGCCAGTTAACTCGATCAAAAGATGAAGTTATTCAAAAGGTATTTCCAGATGTAGCTCAAAATTACAGAAACCATGATTGGTATAGCGAACGGGCTATATTGGCTGGAAAAAAACATAGATGTAAATGAATTAAATTTCAAAATTTAAGAACAAATTACAGGCGAATCGGGGATATATAAATCAGTTGATTCAGCTACTAACCAAGATGATGTCGTCAACTATCTGCCTGAATTTTTAAACTCGCTGAATTTACCAGGATTGCCACCTCACAATCTTCAATTAAAGGTTGGATCGGTAGTTATAATCTTGAGAAATATCAACTAACCGCGTGTTTGCAACGGCACACGGTTAGCGATAAAAAATTATTGAACAATGTGATAGAAGCAACTATACTGAAAGGAAAGTATAAAGGAGAAGATGTTTTGATATCACGCATCCCAATGATTCCAACTAATGTACTATTTGAATTTAAACGACTACAGTTTTCAGTACGTTTGCTTTTGCTATGACCATAAATAAGTCCCAGGGGCAATCATTGGGTGTTTGTGGTATTAATCTAGAAAACCCATGTTTCTCACATGGTCAATTGTATGTTGCCTTTTCCTCTGTTGAAAAACTATCAGATTTGTTTGTATATTCACCAGGTAATCAAACAAAAAACATTGTATAATATCATAAAGCACTACAATTAAAATAAAACAGATTTTTGTTAATAATTATGATTCACTTGATTTACCATAAAGCGATTACTGAAAATACTTATATATGTACGTTTTATTCCATTATTCTTTACTACATCGGTTATTGACCCTATGTTAATAATAATAATAATAAATAATTAATTATCTCTATGTTTTTTTATTGAAGCACACACTTTATAAATATTTGTCACCTTTAGGTTCCCACTATCCCTTTAGATTATTTTTTAATAAGGTTTGAACTATAAGTTCCCCTCTTAGTTTGAAGCCCTCTGGCAGACATCCCAGTTGAAGTTTTTAGTGGATCCAAAAGGGTGGCCAAAGTTCGTGGAAGCAAAGATACTAAGATCACCCGAGCTGACATTCACACACCGCCCTATCAATATGGTGACGGTTCTCTTTAGAAGAATTAAAGAAATTAACTGCCACATTCCAGATCTATTTGACAAAACGAAGTCTGTCGGGTCCGCTAGTACGTAATACATTTTGAACATAAAAAAAAAACAACCAAAAATACTTTCATAAGTTACTTAGCAACAGTTTCTTTTTTTTTTTATTTATTGCATAAGAGCAAAGAGCTATAAAAGACCTACAAATTATTTATATCAGATTCAGAAAAACCCCTTTTTTTAATGTACTGAGGCGGCTCAATTGAACAAATAATTTTTTGATGATAACCTATATTTTCCGTAGCTTTGATTTTGAATTTCATTATCACCATCAGTAGTTCGACAACCCTTTCTGGGTCCTGGCTTGTTCTAGAATTTTCCGCCATTCTGTTCTGTTCCTTGCTTGGTTTTTCCAGTTGGTAATCTTAAGTGTTTTCAGATCTTGTTCCACTTGTTCCATGTATCTAAGTTTGGGTCTTCCCTTTGACCTTATTCCTACTGGTGTTTGCCTCATAATATGTTTTGGTGTTTCAGTCTCCAACATTCGTTCAACATGGCCCATCCAGCGCAGACGTCCGATCTTTATGGATGTTATGATCTCGGGTTCATTGTATGCTGTGTATAGTTCAAGAGTTATATCTTCTGCGTCATATGTCATTTTCCTTTACCCCCTTATATATGTGTCTAAGGATTTTTCGTTCAAATGTGCCTAATAGGTTTTCATCGCTTTTCGACAGTGTCCATGTCTCTGATTCATATACAAGGACCGGTTTTATCAGGGTCTTGTATATTTTTCATTTGGTTTTTCTTGTGATGTTGTTAGATCTTAGATGTTTAATTAGTCCATTATATGTTTTATTAGCGATATGTATTCTTCTCTTAACTTCTTCACTGACATTGTTATCTGCGCTAACTAGTGAAACTAGATATGTAAAATTTTTCACGCTTTCGATGTTATAGTCTCCTATTGTCAGATTCTGTAGGTTTCTTTGGCCCGTCGATTTACTCGCCTTCATGTATTTGGTTTTTGTTTCATTAATGTTTAGGCCACTGTTTTGTGCCGCTCTTTCTATCGCATTAAATGCTTCTATCATCTCTCTTTCGCTTCTAGCTATGATATCAACATCATCTGCAAATGCCAATATTTGTACACTTTTTGTTTTTATTGTTCCTCTGGTGTTGACTTTATGTACAAATTATTTATATCAGGTACAGAAAAACTTCTTTTCTTAATGTACTGAGGCACTGCAAATAATCAAATAATTTTTTGATGATAACCTATTTTTTCCGTAGCTTTGATTTTGAATTTATCTTTTGTTATTTGTTTTACTACTCCTGTAAAATGTTTCTCCTCGTAAACTACAATAAGTAGTCACCTAGTTCGTAGTCGCATACCTTTAAATTAATATAATTGTTAGCTTTCGGCTTTCTAGTTCTTTTACCTGTTTTTCTCCCAGAACCAATATTTTTGTTTAAAATTTCATTTTCTATTTTATTTACTTTATCTATCTCTCCTCTTAGTTTTCCTTCACTCTTAATGTTTAGATTTAACTTCATAGCTTTTGAAAATTTTAATTTTTTCTGTTCTCTTGCCATCAGTTTCTGCATGTTTTTTCGTGATGTTAGGTGCTTTTTTTCTTTTTCTTCAAGCTTTTATTTTTTCCTTGCTTCCTTTTAATTTTTTTCAGTTTCTACTCTTCTCTGGCACTTGCAAAATAAAATGCATTTTTAAATGGCGTTGGAAATTTTGGAGAAGTGACAAAATAGGAGTTAGTAGAATTTATGGGAGATTGATTTTCAAAATAGGTTCTGAAACCATCAACTATTTCGCGGCATGTAGCTTTGAAAGATCAAAATATAGCAACATCAAGCGGCTGCATGATATGTATGGAATTTGAAACCAGTGCTGCCATAACAATTCCATTTTCACGACAAAATTCGCTCAATTCCAGAGATACATGGCTAACATATTCATCCAAAAATAACACGACAGGTCGCTTAATGTTCTTTTCGTTCCACCATTTATTATAATAGTTTGCGACATACTCATAAATCGTTTCTGTATTCATCCATCCACTTTCAATTTATCCGATACCCCAATCTATTCTCATAGTTGGAACTAAATGTTTTGGTAGCCTTGTATTGGGAAAAAAGCTAATAAGGCCAGACATTCTGTTTCGTCGTTAGCAGTTCTATTATATACAGTTTTAGACCCTTTTTTAACTAACACTTGTTTGTAATGTGGAGCCATAAAAAGGCTGTCTCGTTGCAATTAAATATATATTCGGCTTGGATCTTTAAACACATCTGTAATGCCATTATGACTAAAATAATCATATACTTTCTTGAACCAATTTCTTATCCTTTCCTCTGTAACGAAGGAACGGCTAGCTGTCAGATTTTGCGATACACGAGATCTTACTTCCAGGTGCTGGGTTAGGAAACGTTAGAAAATCTATTTCCTGAAATTCCATTCTTAAATGGATTGACTCACTTTTTATTTTTAATGACCACTACTACACTGTTAATAAGGTGATTGCGTGTCACGGGAAAACCCGTGACATCCAAAAACAATATCTATTTTACGATTGGTTTTCCGATTAGTTAGTACTTTCAATGTACTTTTTGGTATACAATACATCTGCACAACAAATGGTACAAGAATTAGAAAACGTATCTTCAACAATAGGTCTAAAAATGAACATCAGTAAGACCAAATTTATGACAAATTTAGTTCCCAGCGTAAACCTAACCATCCAAAATCAAGTGGTTGAATAGACAGAAAAGTACATATATCTTGGTCATGAAATCAGAATAGGCAAGGACAACCAGACCTGCGAATTTCAACGACGAATAACACTTGCTTGGGCGGCGTATGGTTCACTAAGAGACATCTTTAAGAGCAACATCCCAATAGCTATGAAACGGAAGACATTTGACCAATGTGTTCTTCCTATTATGACATATGGAGCAGAAACTCTCACGTTCACAAAAACAACAGCACTAAAAATGCGAGTGGCACAAAGGCGCATGGAAAGATCAATTCTCGGCGTGACAGAAAAAGACAAAATAAGGAATCAAGACCTAAGGAAAAGAACAGGTATCAGTGATGTCGTCGAACGTATAGCCAAGCTGAAATGGAATAGGGCAGGTCACATAGCGAAACTGAAAGACACAAGATGGACCAGAAAACTAAATGACTGGCGCCCACGAGAAGACAAACGCAGCAGAGGACGACCACCAAAACGCTGGATGGACGACATTAGACGAATATCCAAGAAATGGCAACAAGAAGCACAGAACCGTGAAGAGTGGCGAAAAATGGGAGAGACCTATGTCCAGCAGTGGACAGAAGAGGTTGCATGATAATGATGATTAATAGGTAGTTTTACCTTAGTATAGTAATAGATTCCAAAAACTTTTCCATTGTTACTTTTTATTCAATTATTATCTTATGATAGTTGATTATTGTGATTGTATTAAGTACTATAATAAGTATCTAGAATTTCCATGTCTCTCTCCCTCTGTCTTTCTCTATCCTCTGGCTTCACAAACCAAATCAGGCCTTGGCATTCGGTACTTTCGGTACTTCGGTAATCAGGCGTTTACGTATTAATATATTTGGGCACGGAGGTCAAGGGTTAGTAGATACACGTGACAAACAAAAGGTAGTTTGTACAAAATTGTACAACCTTTTATGTAGGGCAAAACAAAGGACAAACTTTTAAGTCAAATTTCTGTAAAATTCGCTGATGGTGTTGGTAGAAACGAACGAGTGTTCACACTTTAGTTAATGTACGCATAAGAGATAAAATGGTATCTACAAAGTAAAGAGTTTTTCCAGATGCACCTAATAAAAGTCTTCTAGGTATTGACTTTTTGGTAAATGCACAAATAGCTTTAGACTTTCACAATAAGGAATGGTATTTTGCATATGAAAGCACACGACAGCCGTTGCTTTTTGAAGAAAAAAGTACAGAACCTATTAAAATTCATTTAGAAAGTAGGAAGTATGAAAGAATTTACAGCTTATGCAGAGCATCGCATTAATACTGGGAATAGCGCACCAATTTCACTGCCACCATACCGAATACCGCCTGCCAAGAGGGAGTTACTAAAAGCCTTTAAATAAACTCTTGAAGGAAGGCATAATCAAATAATGAGAAAGTGCCGGTTGTATTAGTGCCGAATAAAAATGACGGTACGAGACTTTGCGTGGACTATCAACGTTTAACGACTTGCGATGTGGACTACCAAAAAGCATTTGACATAGTTTAACAGCGAAACATGATGTGTGTTCTAACAAAAGCCAAAATAGATGATAAAGACCGGCGTATAATACAAAATTTATATTGGAACCAATCAGGCACAATAAGAACAAATCTTGGAGATGAACCGACGGAAGCGATCCAGATTGTGCGAGACGTTACACAAGGATGTATACTTTCACCTATATTATTCAACCTATATTTAGAGGAAATATTTAGTGAAGCCTTGGAAAATTGCGAACATGGAATATCTTTAAATGGAGAACGCCTAAACAACATCCGCTACGCCGATGACACCGTCATTTTTGCAGACAGTTTAAACAGCTCACAGCAACTAATAAACAAAATAAATGAAGTAACTGAAAGATTTGGACTACAAGTAAACATACCCAGAAACTGAATTTATGGTTATTAGTCAAAATAAAATTAGAGACGTCCAACTGCTTATCATGAATACACCAGTGGACTGAGTAAAATAGTTTACCTATCTTGGAACAATAGTAAACGAACAATGAGATCACTCACAAGAAGTTAAATTGTAGAATAGAGAAGGCTAGAAGTGCATTCAATAACATGACCAAACTATTGAAAAGCCACAACCTTAATCTCGAAATAAAAGTAAAGCTTCTACGATGTTATATCTTCTCGATATTATACTACGGAGTTGAATCCTGGATACTCACTGAAGCGATGGAGAAAAAACTTGAAGTCTTCGAGATGTGGCTATACAGAAGAATACTAAGGATATCATGGACGGACAAGATAACCAATGAGACTGTACTACGAAGAAAGGGGAAAGAAAGAGAAGTAATGTATACGATTAAATGGAGAAAGTTAGAATATCTCGGACACATAATGAGAAACGGCACTAAATACAGATGAAAATAATCCTTCAAGGTAAAGTATTCGAAAAGCGAGGAATTTTGAGAAGAAGAATATCATGGTTAAAAAACCTGAGGAAATGGTTCTACACAATTTAATCTATTTAAAGCATCGGTTAATAAAATAATTATAGCCAGAATGATCGCCAATATGCGAAATGAATAGGTATCAATTAAAGAAGATTTAGTTAGTTAACATTTAGCTTTTGTAAAAGAAACACGATTATACAGCTTTATCAACTCATCGTAATTTTCATTATAAAATAAACCCTAAAAACCACAAGATTATCTCTTATTAGTATAACATCGTATTATACAGTGTGTAAAAGCCAAATGGAATAAATTCATTATTTAAGTTACTGTACATATTTATAAAAAAACCCGAAACACGTCAAGTTTAAATTATAACTTGACATTCTTTAACGTAAAAATGCAACCCCTACCTTCAACCCACTTAGAATGACAGGTACAAACCCCAATTTTTAAAATAGGAAGTATAGGCTTGTGATATATCGTTTGAACGGTCTTTTCATTCTCCATTCAAAAATGTTGTCGCTTTCAAGTTTATTAAGATTAATTAAGATAAAATAAATTAAAAACATGTGGTTACCGAAATTCGCTAAAATATATTCAAAACTTATTTCCCGTTTACGTCTTGATAATGAGAAAGTGAATAAAAACCATAGCAATGTGGTTTTTAAAAGGTAACCATTAAAAAACTTTAAAGAATTTCCGTGGCAACGTTCTTTTAACACGCATTAGTTAATTGTTTTAGTTAAGTTGTCAGTATGTATTTTAATTTAAGTAAAAAGTTCGTTCAATTCAATTCTGAAAAATGATTAGATTAACGGAAATGCATAAAATAACAGTTTTACAAATGATTGGTTACGGAGATAACACCCGAACACAACAGGAAGTAACTCGCCTATTTCATGAGAAATTTCCTAATTTACCGCCTATATCCCAAGGAACAATAAGTAAAATAGAAAAGCAGTTTCGCGAGTTTGGTCATGTAAGGCAGATAAAAAAAGCAGCTGGCAATGCACTGAGTGATGAACTCAAATTAGATGTGTTGCTTGAGTTTCAGGAAAATCCACATACATCAAGTAGACAGGCATCCACTACATTCAATGCTAGCCATACATCGATAGTAAACATATTAAAAGAAAATAAATTGCATCCCTATAAGATGATACCTAATCAGGAGCTCATGGAAGACGATTTTGATAGGAGAACTTTTTTTTGTAAGCAAATGATGGACATGTTGGATAACAATATTATCCAATTAGAAGACGTTATGTTTTCTGATGAGTGTACGTTTTTACTTAACGGTCATGCTAATCGGCAAAATTGCTGCTACTGGGCCACGGAAAATCCTCACTGGATGAGAGAAGAACACACTCAATACCCTCAAAAGGTTAATGTTTGGGCAGAGATTGTAGGAAACAATATCATTGGTCCCTTTTTTATTGGGGACAACTTGAATGGCAGCAATTATTTGGCACTACTTCAAAATGATGTCATTTCAACGTTGGCAAATTTATATCCTGATCCAGGAAACCCTCAAGTTCCAGCGAATACGATATGGTTTCAGCAGGATGGAGCACCACCACATTACCAACTTAATGTCCGGCAGTACCTCGATACAATATTTCCCAATCGGATAGGGAGGCGAGGATCGATTGAATGGCCAGCGCGATCACCTGATCTTACATTATTAGATTTCTTTTTATGGGGATATGTGAAGAGCCATGTGTACAAAACTAAACCTTCTGATTTAAATGACTTAAAAGAACGAATAACGCTTGCCATTAGGTCGGTCACGCCTGTTATGGTAAATAATGTTAGAAAACAGTTTTATTTGAGATTAGGATGTTGCTAAGACGTTCGCGGTGAACATTTTGAACATCTACTTCATTAACATTCATAGTTCTTTTTAGTGTTCTACATTTTATTACGTTTTGCATTACATTTTAGTTTTTGATTGAATTGTAGCGAATTTCGGTAACCACATGATTTTAATTTATTTTATCCTAATTAATCTTAATAAACTTGAAAACGACAACATTTTTGAATGGAGAATTAAAACAACTTTCAAACGATATGATATATCACAAGCCTATACTTCCTATTTTAAAAATTGGGGGTTGTACCTGTCATTTTAAGGGGGTTGAAGGTAGGGGCTGCATTTTCACGTTAAAGAAAGTCAAGTTATAATTTAAATTTGACGTGTTTCGGGATTTTTTATAAATATATACAGTAACCCAAATAATGAATTTATTCCATTTGGCTTTTACACACTGTATGTTCGACTAGTCCACATACTAATATGTTATAATGTTCTATTAATATTATTAAACATCTCATTTATGCCTGCATAACGAAAGCATGTTAAAATAGTTTTAAATTAGCTGATGCATTTTTCTATTGATCATTTTATATGTATTAATTAAAATTGAAGTCTTTATATATGCGCTTTCAAAATTTGAAAACATTTTAGCATTCAAAATTAATGTTTTTAATAATTTAAAATTGCGAGTATTAATTTTATCGATTTTATCGAAAACATTTTTAAAATATATTTTTGTATAAAACATTTGGAATTCTGCCAACAAAACATTCTATGTCAAATAAATAATTTGCAACGTTGCTTCATAAATTATGATATTGATTATCTAAAAACTATAATATTATTATTGTTAAAACTTTTAAATGAAACGAACCAGTAGAGTATACAGTTAAGACTGAATTTATGCAATTCGCTTTATGCAATTACGAAATAATAATGATGAAGTTTGGTACTGCCCACTGTGCGTCGGAGGTGGACTTTAATATTAAAAAAACCAAGTCTCAAGCTATATTTGGCGAGTAGTACTGCAAATAATTTAGAGCTGAATCTTTAAAAGATCTTTAAAGGATTAAAAACAAACGAATAAAAAGAAAAGAAATGTATATACAATTTTCACATGAACTTACTTTTTATTGTGAATAAAATAATAATAGATATCGTCCAAAGTACAAGTAATAAAGGAAGATTAATGACACTGTATAAAGTTTGTGAACTAGTGGTCTCAACTATGCTATAAAAGCACGGATAAATAGCAAATGTCTAGTAAATTCTTTTGGTAATTTATCACTAGTCTAGGGAGAAACAAGACGCGACGGTCAACTTTGTTTTAACTGTTTTAAAGGAAATGAAAAATATATCTCGTAAATCTTTAGAATTTTCTTTTCTAATTTTTAAATTTTAAAACTTTTAACGATCACAGATTGATTGTCAATAACTTACAGAAAACTCTTTAATGAGCTTTCATTTACAAAAAGTTTTTAGTAAAATAAACTTTTATAATAACGAGAATTTAAATCGGCATTTTCAACGAAGTAAATTTTTTTAATTATTTTTATAACAAAGATCCGCATTTTTCCGAAATATATTAGTGACATAACGATTACAGTATAAAATGCGATTAACATTACTTACATGATTAAATTTTATAGAACAAAACAAACAAAAAAAAACAAAAATATTCCCATCTGTCAACAAACGCACGTGAAAGCCAAACAGGGTCGTACTGAGGCATATTATATGATTTTTAAAAATATTTACTTTTGAAACTATAAGTGTAAGAATTTCTTGAAATTTAATCATTGTGAGCAAAATTTAATGTTCCATTGAAGGAAAATGTGCTAAAATAAAATATTCATTTACTGAGAGATACATAACAAAGTAAACATTTTGAATAAAAAAGCAACACGCTACAATTTGAATTTAAACAGACTGGCAAGTTTGGACCTGTAACGTGAGAATCCGTCTGGCTTAAGGCAATAAATTATATTTAATAGCCTCTTGACGAATGAGAGGGCGAATATCAACACGTGCTTATGTTTACAGATGGGAATTTGCTAAATGAATAGACTTTATCTACTACTTCCAGTGGCGGCTCGTGGCTTTAGAGACAAGATCGGCAAGGTCTTTTTCAGATCTCCTCAGATAGGTATACTGTCTCATAAAAAGACTTCAATCATCATAGGAGATAAATATGTTTAAATTAACTCTAGTCAATGTTGTTTAAAAGTAGCAAAATGGGTTATAACGTCATGCTAAAATTTATATAAGTTTTGGAGAGGTTTTAACTTTTTTTTCTATTGAAATTTGAGAGAAGCTTGACATTCTCTCTTGTTTCATGGTGTTTCGACAATTCGTTTTGATTTTTTTGGGACAAGAGAAACCTCGTTTATTAAAGGCAGAAGTTGGTGGTAATGAGAGAAATGATGACAAAAATTTATTAATTTCGGTAACAGTTTGTTGTAATGAATTGTAGTATACACACATATCCAAAAGTTTGGAATACGTACAAATAATATATCTACGCCTATGGTGGTTTTAAAACTGTTGTTGATATTCATTCTATAGGGTTTTTAAATGAAAATGATAAAAAATTTGAATCGTTTTTGTATGATTTTGGTCACATTCAACTGATTAGCGTATTTACACATTATTTCAGTCTTGGTTTAAATTTGAATTGAGTCGTTTAAAAATGCCTAAAAACGTGATATCTCATTTTGACAGATCCAGAGTAATTGCTTTGTTAGAACAGGACTTTAGTCAAAGTTATATCGTGACTATTGCTGATGTTACTCAGAGTACTGTATCGAAAATAAAAAAAAATCCAAAATACAAATGAAGTTAAGGATCGTCTCAGAAGTGGTAGAAATCGATGTACAACAACAGCACAAGACCGGCAAATAACATTTATAGCTCGTAGAAATCATCTGGAATCTACAAGTGGTATATCCAGAGAAATTTCTAGGCTTCAAGGACTGAATATTTTACGGCAAACAATAACACGCAGACTAAATGCGTATCGTAGAAGACCGCTACGTGTTCCTAAACTAACCTACCAAAATAGCAAGGTTGCAATGGGCTAGAGAAATGGCACATCATGATCCTAACTGGAATAACGTAATGTTCTCTGATGAGTCAAAAATTGATTTGGTATCTGATTCGCGAAGAACACTGGTTTGGAGGGCCCCAGGACGACAAGCCTCACTAGAAACACCTAAACCGCGTGTCCCATTTGAAGGTGGCAGTATTATGGTTTGGGGTGGTATTATGAGTGGTACACGGACGTCACTGCTGGTTCTAGAGAAAAGAGTCACTGGTGCTGTATACATCGAGGAAGTTTTAAATCCTGTCGTACGTCTATTCCGAGGGGCAGTAGGTGATGAATTTGTGTTTATGCGTGACAACGCACCTCCTCATCAAACATCACCAGTACAAAATTTTCTTGAAGAAGAAGGAATAGTGGCCTTCGAATTCCCCCGACATGAACATTATTGAACATGCTTGGAACATTCTCAAAACACGCATCAAGAAGCGAAACAATCCCCCTATTACACTTTGACAACTTAAAGATGCTGCTCGTGAAGAATGGGAGAGAATTCCGCAAGCCCAGCTCGACCAGTTAATCGGCAGCATGCCAAATCGTCTACAGGCTTGCATACAGACCAGTGGAGGAAATACTTATTATTAGTTTTATTAAAAATTATTTTTTTTTCTATACTAATTAATTTTTAAATGTAAGTTGTACATTGTAAGTTTTTCACTCCAAGAAAATAAATATTTTTTTCGCGTATCGTTTGTCTGGTTTTGAGATTTATTTAGTATTGTTGATGATTGAAACAAAATGATGTTTAACTATTCAGAAGATTTTATATATAAAAATCAATAAAAAGATGAAATATTCCAATATTCCAAACTTTTGAACATATGTGTATAAAATTACACATAGGTATCTTGTAACTTATCCCACCTTCCGAAAATATTTGTATCAGCCTATAAAACTTTTAATTCATTTTCTAAGTTTATTTTAGTAAAGAATGATGGATAATTTGCAAATCTTCAAAATTCGAAAAACAAGTAGGTATTTATTTGCATAAAAATAGTATACAAAATTTCAAAATATACTGGTTTCTCAAGATTTGTGTCTGTGTCATGGCTTTGGTTTTTTTTGAGATGTTCGAAAATATTAAGCGAGTCCAAAACGGCACTGTATATATACTGGAAATTACTATCATTACGAAAATCTCCAGAGATTTTGCACCAGTTTTGTTTTTTTTTTTCATTCTATTTTTGGAATGAAAAATGTCACTTGACTGATTTTGAACAACATTGAATATCAAATTAGTTTGGGTAAACACTTTCTTAAAAATATTTAAGAATATGTTTAAAGAGTAATCATTTAATAAAGTTTTCAAACCGATTGCTTTAAGGATCGAGATATCATCACTTTCAAAATCGTCGCATTTAATAATAAAATCAAAAACTTCCAAAATCTGCTACAATGAAAACTAACCGAGATTTAAAATTCCATCTCGTCTGACAAACTGTTGGCATTTTTTTCGAAACAATCTGTTCTAAAACATTAGTCCGTTTAGGCGAGCTTGAGAAAGATGAAGCAAATCCGCTTAAACTGGCAAAAAAAAAGACATTCTTTAATTTTTTTACATGTATTCTGCAAAACTAAATTTATTCTATACACATGACAGTGAGTAAATAAAGCTTGCGGTGCAATAGTTTTAACTTTTGCCTGGAGACCATTCAATTCACCAGACATCAAGGCAGCGCCGTCATAAGTTAGCCCCACCAATTTATTTTTGATATCAAAAATTTTAACCTGTCCTTTATAACATCAAAAATATATTCTGCCTTATGGCTTTCACTCACGTCTGTAAAACCTAATTACCACGTAACGCGTATCGAACAACAATTGATAATAAATGTGAACGACATCATATGTCGGTAGTTTCATCTACTTCTAGTGAAAAGCAAATGGTTTCCTGAATCTCAGGTTCAATAACTTTACTCAAAATGTGACTCATTGATTTTATTAATTCATTCTGAATTGTTTTAGATAAGCTGCTAAATGTCTTCGAATCAGAAAGTAAATTAAAAAATTCCAAATCGTATTTCTTAAACATTTTTATTAGTTCTCTATAATTACCTTGATTTGACGAATGCTCCGATTCATAGTCTCCCCTAAATGATAATTCCTTATAACTTAAAAAAATTACAATATCAATATAACGACGTAAAACTGTGTGATTAGTTTTTTACAATTTCGTTGTTTAATAGCATTTTCACGTTAGGTATTATCTAATGAAACATAGATATTTTGTTTTCCAAATAAATCTAATTTAATCTGGCTGTACGTATGATCTTTCAAACTTTCATGTTTTTGTGAAGCCCTAAATAATTCCTTTAAATTATCGTAACCAGATTCACAGCTATCTCACTTCCGGCAAGCCATGAGTCTATTACTTCCCTGTCTCCCCGCAATAATATTTATAAGCCGGGACTTTTTGGGCAAAGGACGCCCCTTATTTTTAATAACAATTTGCTCTTCGTATGGAATAGATGAAAACCCATTTTGCAAAATTTAATTTACAATATCAGATTTATCAATAGTTACAGTTTCTCCCATAGATTGCATTTTTTAGGTTAATGTATCTGTATTTGTTTACACTTTAATTAAAGAAAACTTCTAATATATCAAAAAACCCTTTAACTATTTACGGCGGCGATAACTTATCACAGTATTACTTTAGAAAATAAAAATAAATCCCAGAAATACCAGAAAAGCCAGTCCGTGCACTCACTATCACTTCACTACTTAAGTTCTTAAGTACTTATCCATCCTGAAATAACATTTCATCCCGCGCTCGCAAGGTACAGTTTGCGACCAATCCAAATGAAGCATCGGCAAATTTAAGTTTGCCGTACTTGAGAATTAAATGCGTATAGAGAGAAATGTATGTTTGGTTGCTCATCAACTAATATTCCGTTGATTTTTATATGTAAATCGTCAAGCTTGGGATCCGCTTGCCGAAACTCCGAAACTTGTCTTTTTAAGAATTCACACAGGCGGATGGATATCTCTGATTTCGGATCAATAATTTACAAAGTGTCTTACGCAGGGATCACTTAACGCTCAGATTGGTCGAATTCTTTTAAAACCCATAAATAAAATTTAGTCTTTATTATCTCACAGATTTTTTTTATTTTACAGAAACAAATGACATCAATTTATTACCTGCCACAATTAATTATCGAAATACTGATTAAATTAAAAATTAAAAAAAAATGTATAATATCTATAAATCTGTGGATCGGCACTGCCGACCCTGCCGACCCTGACCAGCCGCCACTAACTACTTCACAAATTGAATAATTTGGAGCTTTGCCGGTGGAAAACAGTTGTGCGAGTGTATACCTATTCTGTGATTACTTGGGATCTTCTGCTGGTTGCTGTTACTTGCCATGGAGAAATGCTATTTTTAATCTGTTTTAGTTTCAAAACCGAATTTTGCCACTTTTACGCAATTAAGACCCGTTTACACGGGTAGAGTAACGAGGCAAGTACTTGGTAGAGTAGAGTAACTCTACCCGTAAAAACGCTCAGTGCAGTAAAGTAGCAAGTAGAGTGTATAGTACGTGGTAGAGTAGAGTGACTAGCAACATGTCGCAAAGTAACTCTACTCTACTACCACCACCACCGCCAAAATATCCACTCGTCTGCACACTCTACCCATGGAACGCGGTCAATTCTGGTAGAGTAGAGTAGGTAGGAGAGTGCATAGGGACGCTGTCATTCCGTCTGGAGTTGTGTTTTGTGTAAATAGTGAAAATGAAGTTCACCGAAGATAAAACTTGTAGAGATGTATGGCGAATACCAGTGTTTATGGAATTTAGGTAGTGTACACTACAAAAATAAAAGTATGAGGCAAGCTGCGGAGGATGAAATCGTTTAAAGAATGGCAAAAGGGGGCTTTGGAATAAATGAACAAGCAAAAAATTAAGAATATAAGGTGCACTTATAATCAAGAGTGTTTAAAAATACAAAAATAAAAAAATGGGGTTCAGGTTAAGCCGATGTATACGTTCCGAACGTGAAATGGTTCACTCCTATGGAAGCAATCATGAAAGGTGCAAAAAGAAACAAGAAAACTGAAGGCTCACGGGCAAGTTACAGGTTTTTATTACTTGTTAATAAAAAATACAATAAGAAATAAAAAATTTATTCTTATCAAGATAAAAGAGCTGAGGCCCCGTGTGCATTCCTTCTTTTAAGCCACTCTCTCATCCACTCTTTTCTTTGTTACAAACCGACCTCAGTTACAAATGCATTTGCAACAGTAGCTAAACAATTTTGAATCAATTTTCTTTTTCTTGAATTCATTTTGTACTAAACAAACACCTACTCCACAGTATACTAGCATAAGTACTATACTTGTAACTCTCCTCGTGTGAACGGTATCAAGCCATTTTTGGTAGAGTAGCGAGTAGAGTCGACTCTACTCGCTACTCTACTCTCCTCACAACTCTACTCGTGTAAACAAGTCTTTAATACTTTATTTTTAAAAAGACTTTTCAATCACTTGCCACACTCCTATATTCGACCTCTGACATTATTCTATCACTCGCTCTTACAACTTCTACTACGTTATCTTTTTCACTATCAGCAATTATACCAACTCCATTTCTAGTGTTACTAATCCCTACATACCACAACTTGTATCCTTCACCTAGTTCTTTCGCCCTTTGTCCCACCTAGTCTATTGAATACAATCAATTTGTACTCTCCTTCTTTAAAGCGCATCTAGTAACTCCACAGTCTTACCTGCAAGACTTCCAAGATTCCAAGACCCTATTCTAATTTTTCTAACTTGTAATCTGTTCCCCCTGAGATAATCCTCACCCGGAAATCTGAACGGAGGCTCATTTGGCTTCCCGAATATTTTATCTCAGGAGGTGACATCATTTCAGTATAATTGAAGGGCTTAATGTGAAACAATGACAAGTCTCAAAAATGTAAAAGTGAGATATTTGACTTTGAATGTTAGAAATAATATTCTAAAATCCAGTAACAACTTTGTTGTTTTAGTTTAGATATGTCGATACACCAAGCCCTATGAAACTATAGTTACAACAATATTAATAAAATTACTGCAAACTTGAGAAAACAACAGTCTTTATTTAAAAAAAAAATGTGGCTTGTTACATTATTATATTAATAATAAATAGCCAAAATCGTATCTAATCAACCAGCTCGGCGACTTGTAAGCAAGTGATTTTGACAACCTGAATCCAATATTATACTCGATACAGAATATCTTACGGTAAGTAAGCTCCTTAACCCTTTCCGACACGAATTTTTTAAAACGATATATAAGTTTTAGCGATTATTAGAAATATTTTTCTACAATTTTTAAGCTCCTCGGGAAATTTATCAAATTTGACATTCTAAAGTTACGTCATGTACACTGCAGTGTACACAATGATTAACAGACACATATCAATATGAAATGATTTTTATTTATAAGACTGTAATTGACAAAAGCTATTTATTTGGTATGAAAATCTGTAAAACAGTTTTGATTTCGAGCAATACATAATGATACTTGACATTTTGTGCAACGAATATACGTTCTTGATCCACAGTTGCTTCCTTTACAACGAGCGATTTTGTCACAGAAAGTCGGTAAATGGCCAAAGTTATCATAACGAATATCTCCAATCGGACGCACTTGTTTACCAGAAGGACCTGCTGCGTTACCTACAGGAGAACTACCTTGAGGATGTAGAGGATTATTTGAAACTGGTCTCCCCCGTTTTTTGCTGGGTATTTTTCCTGTCAAAATAAGTGCCTCAGCAACGTGTTGTCGAAAATGTATAAGGTCCATGACATTTTTTTGCGGTATTTTCAGCTCCTCCTATTGCTTTCTATATTCCAACCAGCTGTTGGTGACAGCCATGCAACAGCATGTGACATTAATTGAACAGTCCATTTCTTTGTTCTGATAAACGATCTGTACAAAGAAATAAGAAAATCGCACTTGTCAACACCTCCCATCCCATTGTTATAAAGAGAAACTACTTTGGGGGTGTCACTTCAATATACTCTTTTATCTTCTTATCCCATCTTCGACATATATCAGAAGAACTTACTCCAACGAAATTGGAACCCAGAGTAACAACTCCGCTATCAATCCACTTGGTTAGTACAACACCAGATTTTCTGCAGATAACGTTCTCGACGAAACCCCTGGTAAGTTTCTTTTTATTCTCTTGGCACATAGTAAAAGGTGGTTTAGAAAAGCGGTCCAACCGAATTGTACCAGCGGCATATATTGGTTTCTTTGACAACCAATAAGAACTGAAATGCTTGTCAAAATAAAGTTGTGCTCCTGGAGGTATTTGCTCGGATAGGTGCATTACTACAGCCGGAGACTGGCCAAACAACATATACTTTGCCTTCAGTTCTGTATTTGCACCTTGGTAGACGATGAAATCATATATTGTTCCACTTATCCCACATAATAGGAATAATTTTATAGCCCATCTCGTCGGCTTATTTTTAATGTATTATTTAATATTCACAGCACCCTTAAAAGGAACCATTTGTTCATCGATACTATATACCTCATCTGGTTCCAACTGCCTGCATCTTTTTCTTATGGTATTGAAAAGGGAGCGTACTTTCCACAGTCGGTCTTCCGGCTGTTGATCTTCGTTGGAAGTGAAATGCATCGTATTTTGTAGTTTGAAAAATCTGTTTACTTGCATATTTTCAGATATTAGAGGAACTGCAAATTTTTGTTCCCAATACATTCGGACTCTCGGATAATTCAAATTACCCATTATTAACAGAATTCCAAAAAATGCCTTGACTTCTGCAATGTTTGTAGCGGGAAAGTTTGGCACAGAGCTAACAACAGCATATAAGTTTGTTTTTTCTACGCAGATATTGAGGAGCTCATCCGTGAAATACTGGTAAAAAATTTCTACTGGACTGGGTAAACTTATCACTTCTTGTTTCTTACTTTTATAAAACTGAATATTTTTTGACATTTCATAGATCCCCTTTGTCCAACTGATCTGTTCTTTTTCAATTAAATTTTGTGACTTCAGGTATTCGCTTGCAAATTCGTGTGCTGTCTGACATGTGTGTATTTCTTGCATTGGCGTGTCTTGAATATTATGTGATTCAGACACAATTTCAATCAGCGCAGCTTCTTCTGGTTCCTCACATATATCGCCTTCCACCAATTCATTCTCATCTACAAACAACAGTACTCTAATATCACACAATTTTGCTAATGAAAAAGGAATAAAAAACTAAGAAGAGTCCCACTTACCCCTACACTGTATATCACGATCTTCAAAGTAATTATCCTCTTCCATATCTAGTTCCTCTAAATCGGAATTATCTCCATTGATGATTTCATAAAGTTCCTTCTCAGTTAACGGTTTTTTCCAGTACCGTCTGTCAGTCATCATGTACACTGTAAAGTACATATTTGTAAACCTTCATACTATCAAAATATTAGAAGTTTTCTAAGAAACCAATAATTCATAACTTACCTGAAATTACAATAGACTCGAGAAAAATATAACAGTTTAATAAACACGCAAAAAACACCAGAAACACTACTACTACTAAGGATTTCCACAGTTTTCACTGTCTTCCTTCACTCAACCGTTTTCTCCAATTTTCCCTGTCATTCCAGTCTCCATCTCGCAGGGTTCTTTTCTCCATAGCCTCGTCGATTTCATCTCTGAATGACCTTCGGGGTCTTCCTCTCTTTCTTAAGATTCCTGTGATTTTGTTTATCCAGCGTCCTCTGTCCGCTCTTCTGACGTGGCCGTACCAGGATAGTCTCTTCTCCTCTATATAGTCGATTATGTCTGATTGCACTCCCATTCTCCGCTTAATCTCTGCGTTTTCAATTCTGTCTCTTTTTGTAAGTCTACAGCTTCTCCTCAGGAACTCCATTTCTACTGCTCTTATTCTACCTCTATTTCTCTTGTTTATTGTCTAGTTTTCGGACCCATATGTCAGGATACTTCTTGTCAGGGTGTTATATATTCTCTTTTTTGTCTTTATCGTAATGTTCTTATCCCACAACACTGAGTTTAGTTGTCTTATATAGTTTCTTGTTTGTCTCAGTCTGTTGTTTATATCTTCTTCTGTTGTTCCCTGGTTCGATATTATGGTTCCTAAATACTTGAATTTATCTGTTCCATTTATTTGTCTTCCCTCGTCTATCTCTAGGTTTCTCATATCCTTGTTATCTGTTGTTAGGTATTCGGTTTTCTCTAAGTTTATTTCCATTCCGTTGTTTTTATATTCTTCTTCTAGTTTTCTGAGCATAAAGCTGAGATCTTCTTCATCTTGTGCGATGACTACTTGATCGTCGGCAAAACTTAAGGTGTATAGGTATTCGTCTCTTACTAGTATGCCCATTCCTTCGCACTTTCTCCTCCATGGTTTGAGTGTCTTTTCCAAGAATATTTTAAACAGAGTAAGGGACGTAGCACAGCCTTGTAGAAGTCCTTTTGTCGTATTAAATGGATTGTAGGCTTTATTTCCACATTTAATAGCTACTTTGTTTTCTTTGTATAGTGCTTTAACTGCTTTTATTAGTGTTTGTCGGATTCCGAGATCATTCATTGCTTCCCATAATTTGACTCTAGGTATTGAGTCATATGCTTTCTTTAGATCAACAAAGGCCAGATGGACCGGTCTACCTTTTGCCATTTTCTTCTCTATCAGTTGTTCTAATGTGTACGTATGATCTAGGCACGATTTTCCTACTGTAAACCCTGCTTGGTCTTCTCCAATTTTTCCTATTATTTCAGTTTCTAGTTTTTCTTTAATAATTTTCCCGTAAAGTCTACCTACCGACGATATTATACTAATTCCTCTATAGTTTTCACATATTTTCCTGTTTCCTTTCTTATGTATGGATGTGATGTATGCTTGTGTCCATTCCGCAGGTATTTCTTCTCCATTTAGTCCTCTTTCGAACATTCTATGTAGCATGCGGAATAACTTTTCCGTTCCGTTTTTAATTAGTTCGTTTGGTATTCCTCCGGGTCCTTTGGCTTTTTTGTTCTTCAATGTCTTGATTGCTCTCTTAACTTCTGCCAAGCTTATTTCTATCTGGTCGTATGCCCCATTTTCTGCATGTTCTATATTCTCTTCCTGAAATTGGGGACGGTTTTCTGTAAGTAGTTCTACGTAGTATTCTTGCCACTCGTTTTCAATAATTTTGCCGATCTGGGTTTTCTCTGTCTTATTTCGTTGAAGTGCTTTTAATATTCGCCATGATTCTGAATTTCTCGTTCCTCCGATATGTCGTTCTATCTCTGTGCATGCTTGTTCCCATCGTTCGTTCTTTTCATTTGTTACTCTTGTCTTTACCTCTCTGTTTTTCGCTCTATATAGGTCTAAGTCTTCCTGTTTTTTGGTGTTTAGGTATTTTATGTGTAGTTTTTTCTTTTCTTTTATGCATTTCAATGTGTCTTCCCTTAATTTGATATTCTGATGGGTGTTCCTTTGGTCGTCTTCTCCAAGAGCTTCTAAGGCCGCTGAAATCAGGCAGGTTTTTATGTGTTCATGCATTTCATCTAACGTGTCATATCTGAATTCTTCTAGTTTTTGGTCTAGTCTTCTTTTGTCCAGAAACACTTATAACTAATTTGAGGTTATACGCCAACGTGATATTCACTGTACTAAGAATGGTCACTTTACACAAAACAGTAGAAGGTAAACGTTTTGATGTGATGCGTCGATTTTATATGCAATTTGTCATACGACACTACAGTGTGCCGCATGACTTACAGAGAGTTGATTCGGAAATAGCCCATTACTAGCATTTGAAGTATATGTACACTACAGTGTACGCCGTGTCGGAAAGGGTTAACTGGTTCAATGCCCGCTTCTTTACACCAAGGGACATATCGATCCGAATAGAGACTGGCTATACTGATGTTATAGTCCAGATAAACTTTATTTATGCTCTCTTGTCGACTGTAGTGACTTAAATACTTTGGAATCGAATGTATGTGGTTATTAACACTTAGTATTTCTGAATCAGATACTTTGTTCATACGGTTTGTATGCTTTCCTTTGTTGTCTCTTTTTGACACTAGATTTCCTTCTCTCTTCTTGCGAACAATGTTATTTACTCTGCCCTTAGAAGCTTGAAGTCCATAGATACTTAAAAATTCTGTTTTACAGACACGTGTAGTTTCAACAATAACATTAATGAAGTAGACTGTATTGATCTTTCTATGCGATTATTGATGTTTTTGTTTCTTTCGGTAGGACCTTTTCTTCTTAACAATATCTTTACATCCGAATAAGTTTTAAAATATTGCTCTCGTGGCAATGAAGCTTTTCCCTACACTTCTTAGTGCAACTGCAAGGCGGTCCCAATTATCGACCAGGCATTTTTTTTTCGTTTTGTCGCTTATATATGGTTGCCCTAAATTGGAATTTTTCTTTTTGATCTTAAATAACAGTGTTCATTTCTTTGTCTCCATCGACTTGTTAGAGTTTTGTCGGCTGTGTTTGGTTTTGTCATTCTTCTTGACGGACCTTGTTCATTATCCTACAACAAAATGCAATAATATAACTAACCATGTCACAAGCCACTACAATGATACTTTAATCTTTAATGGTAATAATGTGACAAGTCACATTTAATAAAAAAATTACATATAGCTGTATTTTCCTCACTGGAATCACTTCTAAATTATATATAGTCAGGATCATGGTCACTGTCATTAAACGTTGACTCAACTTCATTTTTCTTGCTAGAATCGTCAAAACTCACAGAAATATCTGAATCGCTTCTGCCCATGTTCGCCATTTTGATGTGGCTTGTCATTATGTCAAGTAGATACTAAGAGAAATTAGACCAATGCAATAGTGTTACCATAGGTTTATCGCGCCATCTATTAACGAAGGGCTGAAATAAATTTTTACTGGCTTATTATACTATAACTTTACCCGAGCATAGCATTAACTCTTTTTGAACTCGTGTGTGGCTTGTCATTGTTCCAAAGTAAGCCCTTCCCTCGTTATTACATTGGAGACGGTCTTTTCAATATTATGGTCTGAAAAGATTTTCGGACATTTGATGCCTGAATGCCTTTTCTATCAGCATCATATCCTGTACGATCTAGCCAACACACCACCAATGCAACCAAACGGCAGTATTATCTCACACCCACTTGCATTTTTCTGTATCGGTCAGGACCAATACTGTAAGGACTGCCCGCCAATGTATTGTTGCCCGTATCCCGTTGCTGGGTGGCACGAACTTTATTCAGGACACCATATTATGAATATAATTTATAATTCATTCAAATAAAAAATTAATATTAGTGACTTTTTTCTTGGTTTTCGAATGCCTCTTAAATATTTCCTCCTTCAATCGAGCTCTTCCTAAAGGAAATCGAACGCAAAACTTTTCACAATTTGTCTCTTATGTTCTATAAAGTTTGATAAAAGATAATTTTGAACTGATCTTAAAATCTTGCAAATCATACTTTCAAGGTAAATGTTATTTCCGATTAATTTTAAACCTTTATAATAAGTGTTTTTAATCAATGTTAAGAAAGTGGAATTCAGATATATCAAGTTAAAACTCAACCAAATTTTGTTTGTACGTTATTTAACGGTACGCTTTTGTCTTATATAATTTAGAAATTTATTTTATCAAATAATTAAAAACAGCGTGGATTTACCTTTGTTTAATGAAAAATAATATACCTGAGTTAAATATCAAATGAAAAGCTTTTACATGCTAATATAAATTTAAAAATGCAAACAATATACAAAAAATTAATTTTTAAATGATGCTGATTGGCAATCCAGCCATTTCGCAAATCATAAAAGTTATGCATATTGTTTTTTTTTTGTGAGTTTGATGGCCCTAAAATAGAAAATTAGTCAGACATTTTGATAGTTTAAAACAAACAAATTTTTTTCAATCAGAGGAATTTTCTGTATTTCTAACTCTAAATTTTGTTATTTGTACGTACAAACTTACTAATATAATTCACTGTTTTGGTTAATTTTATTTGTATAATATATATATATATATATATATATATATATATATATATATATATATATATATATATATATATATATATATATATATATATTATATATATATATTATATATATATATATATTATATATATATATATATATATATATATATATATATATATATATATATAAGAAATACTGGATATTATTGACTGTCGATATAAACAAACAACACAGTTTATTAGGGCTGCAATCATTAGGTTTGGCCGGGATCACTCTTTTGACTTTTGGTCGAGCTTTCGGAATTCTTTTATTCCTTCTTCAAGACACTGTAATTAGAAGAAAGTGTAAATATTTACAACATACCTCAAATTGTCATTACAACTTACTAGTCGTTGAGATTATTTTTCTAAAGCTACGACACTCAACATTAAAAACACACATATAAAATATAACATTTAAAATAATGGACAATATACATTTTAAAATTCAGTTGGAAAGCTAAAATTTTAAAATTTTGTTAGTGACATATTTTCATGGATTTCAGAATTAAATTCATGTACACCAATTATTAAATTGTGGCAAATGGTACGAAAGATATCCGAGAAAAATACCCCAAACCACATTAACTTCTTAGAAGAAAAACAAAAAATATACACTTTTCCTCTAGGCATTGCCAATATTCCATAATAGTTTTGAAAGATTCTTAAGCGATGATGTTCTTCCTCTAGATTTTTTGACCAAAAAAGAAAGAGAGGAATCCAAAAGTATTGATACGCCGCCTGAGGACCTTCCTCCTTTAAATTATCCCATAACCATGGATGAATTAGAATACTCACTTAATAATACGAAAAACTCTTCTACCGATCCTGATAACATCTCTGCAGTAATTCTTCAAAAACTTCCTTCATCTGCAAAGAAACACTTGCTGAATATCTATAATAGTATATGGAGACATAGCAAGCTTCCAAAAATCTGGAGTTCATCTATCGTTATCCTCATTTATAAACAAAATCAACCAAAATCTGTCACATTCATATAGACCTATTTCTCTAACTTGTGTAATGTGTAAAGTTCTCGAGAAAATCATATCCAACAGATTAATGTGGTTTTTAGAAAATAATAAATTACTTGCCCCGTAACAAAGCGGATTCCGGAAAAATTGTTCAACACTGGATAATCTTATTAGTTTAGAGTCTGAGATTCATGAAGCAATGGCATGTGGACAAAAATGTATCGTAGTATTTTTTGACATAACTAGAGCATACGATAAGGTTTGGCGACATGGTATTATTCAAACACTTAGTCGATGGGGAATAAAAGGTAAGATAGCACAATTCATAAAAAATTTCCTATCTCATCGAACTTTTATTGTACGAGTTAACCGTACTTTATCTAATACAAAAATTCAAAAAAAAACGAATTTCTCCAAGGATCTAATTTAAGCGTCTCCCTATTTCTTATCGCAATAAATAATATTATCTCCACTTGTGACTTACCAGTAAAAGCTAGACGCTTTGCAGATGATTTAATTATTTTTGTTAAGGGGATAAATGATAAAACCCTTCAGACCCATGTACAGAAAGTGCTATGGAATCTCGAATTATGGACAAATTCCACAGTTTTCAATTATCAACAAGAAAATAAAGGCTAGGTTCTTCTAAAAAAAAATCGTTTGCCTGTAAAGTCGGTTTTACGGGCGAAGATTTTACGTGACAACGTCTTTTTTTCGGTAGAATATTTATTGATATGAATATTATTAAATTGCACAATAGTTGTTTGCAGTTGAAACGCGCTGTTTCTTCTCAATCGACTGAATTACGATTGATTGCAGAGTGATTTAAACTAATAATTTACTTAACACTATCAACATTTGTCAATAGTATGACATAACCTATAAACTCAGTTTCTCAACTTTTGTGTCAATCTAACAATTAATCAATCAATCATAGTTTACGATAATGAAATATTAGTGTACAATTATTTACCTTTATTGTTGTAGTTGTTGTAAATGATGAATCTAAGCACTCCACATTTTCACTACAGACACAGCTGACGATACTTTAACCACACGTGTAAACTTGTATTATGACACTTTCTCGCAAGGGAGAGAGACGCAAGGCATTCGCCGGTCCGGCGGGCTTCTCTCTCGTTCGGTGACTCATCGTAACAGACGTGAGCGGGCGTTACACTTTTTCATGAGTGACTCCGAGCCACAACCTAATTTAAGACGTTGTCACGTCAAAAAGAAGTTATAATACTCCAGAATTAAAACTATTTAATAAAGAAATAAAATATATTGAGAAATGTAATGGTTAGGTATGACATTTGACAACATATTATCCTGGAACCACCACATTCATGATCTAAAAAGTACGTGTCAATCTGTACTTAACATTATAAAAACTGTTGCACACAACACGTGGGGAGCAGAGAGTAAAACACTGACCCCTATATACAAATCATTGCACAGGTCCAAACTCGATTACGCTTTTGTATTATTTATGATTCAACAAAACCATATATCATAAAACATCTAGATCGAATACCAAATAGTGCTTTGCGAACCATACTAGGTGCCTTTTATACTAGCCCTACTGAAAGTTTACACTGTAAAGCTGTAGAAGTCCCCCTGGAATTCCGAAGAAAACAACTGTCACTAACATATGCGACATCAATATAGGCAAATCCTTTGAATTCTGTTTACCACTATGTAAATTCAGACCTTTTAGAAATATCTTTAAAACAGGTGCTAGGCTTGACCTTCCTTTTTATAAAAGGGTAAATAGATACATCAATGAACTTGAATGCAAATTTCCAGATACCTATTGTATAGCAGATATTAACACTGTTCCCCCTTGGACTATTTCCGTTTCATCTATAAATACTAAACTCTCCATATATAAAAAAGCAGATAACGTTCCCAAAGCATGATATCAATATGTCCTCCAAGAACTCAAGACATACAGTAACCATAATCTTATATATACCGATCCCTCTAAAACTATAGATGGAGTGGGAGCAGCATTTATGTTTAATAAAACAAAAATATTAATGAAACTCCCTAAATTAACTATCCATTTACATAGCCGAGTTAACCGCTATTCTTAATGCAATAAATTTTGTGGTAGAAAATAGTATCAAAAACCCTGTCATTATTACGGATTCCCTAAGTTCTGTAATTGCCCTAAATAACTTATATCCTATTCACCCAAGTCTACTACTTATTAAATCAGCATTAAGCCAACTGCAAACTATTAACATAAATGTCAACTTTGTATGGATTCCTTTCCATATTGGAATTGCTGATAATGAAGAAGTAGATTCCTTGGCAAAACTAGCAATCTCGAGTCCGGAAGCTGTAGAAATCAGAAGCATTTCACATCTAGATATAAAACCTATAATCAAGAATTCAATAATCAATGATTGGCAGACCAAGTGGAATCACTCAACAAACTACCTGAAGTAAAACATTCTATATTACCTTGGAAATCAACCCCAAATAAGCATATATATCAAACTATCCTATCTCGTCTGAGAATAGCCCACACCGCCATCACCCATAAACATCTGCTGGAGAGTGAATTAAAACCACAGTGCTACGTATGTAATATTGTGCTCAGTGTTCGCCATTTTTTACTGGAGTATCCTTTATATTGCATAGAGAGACTTCAATATAAATTACCTTACAGGCAATATTAAGTGACGGAACTGAAAGTTCAAAAATTTGACATCATACTTATATTCCATAAATGTACTAAATTAATTGTAAAACTTTAAATTGTACAACGCCAATGACCCTATGAGGTAGAGGCATAAATAAATAAAAAAAAATTGTTTCTTTGTATTTTGAGAACGATTTTCGAAGTGGAAATTGAAACGTTAAAATAAACTTATTTTTAAGTAACATTGTGGCTTTTTTTAGTAAAAATACTAAATAGTTTTAAGATACCACAAGAAAATGGCTTCAGAAGAATATAGTGATAATACGTAGAAGAGGATAGTAAAATACCGATCTCTAAATGAAAAAGAGTTACCCATAATTTGTAGTTAAAGAAAACTATCTAACGTAAATGGTAAAATAAATTGAAGAAAAAACTATTTTATATTTTAGATGTGCCTTTTAAAGTTAAAAATATTTATTAAATTAAAGAAATCGAATATTATATCAATAACAGATTTTAAAATGACTACTTTTTTAAATGGTTTGTTTTAACTTTTAATTAAACTTTCTAGTATATATATTTCCAGAAAAAAACACATGTTTTTTTAATATTTGTCTGATTACTATTTTAAAAACCGTAGTATAGCATTCACCATACTCTTCATATTTTTAGCTTCAAGCAAAAACACTTTTTACGAAAAAATTGTTTAATTTTAAACTTTTTCTCAACTCCGAAAACTTCAATATATACGTAAATTTTTAAATTTAAAAGTTTCTGAAGTGTTTTATCATATGCTACTGATTTATATAAAATATAAAAATACTAAACAATGATTTCTGCAAAATTGGATAACATTAATTTGAAAAAATCGGTATAAACTAGATCAACTCCTGACAAAAAGAAAAATTTACGTGCACGCAGTAAGAATTTATTATTCAATTTATTATTATCCACAGTATTATTATCACAGTCCTAATATAATTTGGAGATTAAATGGCTTATGCTATTTAACCCGGCAACTGTGTTGTGGGGTTCACCCGGCAACATCCCTCACAAAAAACACAAAAATTAGTTAACCAGAAGTATGAGCGCGAGAGTGCTGTGCGCATGAGCCTCAGAGTAAAAAATTCAAATACATTAAGAATACTTACTGTTTTCGATTCGATTAAATATTTTTGCATCTCTATTTAAAAATCAGACATGTAAAAGTAAGTAAAGTTCATTTAATTTTAGTGGAGCTTTAAAGCGTCTGACAAAAGTTCTGGTCCATGACAAGTGTCTGACACTTATTACAGTATTTTCAAAATAATATTCTACAAAATATGTATAAAAGTCAGTTATGTAAATTTAAGTTAAATAGCTCCTATTTTTAGTTACCTTTCTCACCTGGTACCTGCCCAGGTGTCACTCAGCAAGTTTCATAAATACGCAGGTATTCAAAGCACACGAGACGCTACTCAGACTCTAAGGTTTCATCTGTGTGAAAATGTTATGTCTGATCGCTCTGGGATCTTACTCTAATAGTTTTATTACGATTATGTACATTAAATGGTATAATACAATTTTATATCTCTTAAATAATTTAATACATTTAAATTTTTATCTGTCAGGATGGATTTGAGGTCGTTTAAAATTCCATGCATTCTTCTTTGATTTTGGAAACATGAGCAGTCAAGCAGAAAGTGTTTCACTGTCAATGAAGTGGAGCAGTTATTGCAAATTAGCGGTGGATCTTTACTGAATAAAAATTTGTGTGTGACAGCAGTATGACCAATTCTTAAACGGTTTATAATTACATGATCTCGTCTACTTGTGGGTTTATTCAAAGAGCTGTTCACCTTTGGGTATATTGAGTTTAATTTGGTTACTGAATTTTCCCAGTAATTTTGCCAAATGCTATTGCAATGATCTTTAATTAATGTCACTATAAGGATATTTTATATATAAATGAAAGTCCCTTTTCCCATGGAATGAAGTGTTTCTAATTGATTAGTTATTGCTTGAATAATGCGATTTGTTATATAAATTTTCTTTAATTTCAATAACGCATTAAGTGAATCTGTAATGATGACACACTACATCGTGTTACACGTTTTGAAAAAAGTTAAGGCTTTTAATATAGCTGTGGTCTTGCCTGTGAGTATACTACAAGTTATAGGTAAGTGTATGCTGTAGGAGTTTTCATCATCAGAATAGTAAGCAACATCATGTCCATCTGGTGTCTTAGAGGCGTCGGTAAAGATTTGTAAGTAGTTGGGGTAACAGGATATGATTTCTGCAAAAAGATGTTTAATTATCGAGAAGTTTGTATATGATTTGGGAAACTTTCTTAGTGTTAGGTCAATGGTCAGTAGGCGGGTTGTCCATGGAGGAGAGATTGCATTTATATATAGCAATAGAGTAAGTTGATCCATGTTAAAATTTGTGACTTTTATTCTTTCTATTAGAGGAATACAGTTTGTTGTCTTTTTAAAAGAGGGGATGCCAGGGTGGAAAATTTGGGAGAAAAGAGGATGTTGTTTTTTAATTGAAATTTTGAAAATGTAGTTTAGTGATAACTAGACTTCGGCAAATATGCAAATTGCATATTTTGCATATTGTGCATATTTTATGCAAATATTTCATATTTTGGCATATTTGTATAAAAGTTTGCATAAAGTGCATAAAAGTTCAGATTTTTATACTGTATTTGAAAATTTTTAAACATACCAATTTATTTCAATTCTTGTATAAAATTTTGTAGTCATTTTAATCAAGAAATGATCTAAGTACGTAATCTCTACAGGTACAAAACATTTACAATTTCAAAGAAGATCAATTTAAGTAGCCCTCAACATTCTTAGAAAGTCTCGGTCACTGAGGCATTCAGTTATTGGATAATCGCTAAGGGTTCGCTCATTTGCATTTTATGATCTAATTTCCAAATCTATCTACAATTTATTGTATCTTAACAGCAGGTAAACGGCTAATATTTTTGTTCCTAATTTAGGGATTTTCCAAAATCTCCCAGTTTATTGAATTAGGTACCTAAACATTTCTAATTTGATGCTCAGATTTGTAAATCATTTTTGTTTTGATATTCAAAGCGTAAACACTCGTTGTGCGAAAGGAAGATTGTGATTTTATAATGCCTAAAACAACCAGTGCTTCAACTTGGATTAAACCTTATAAAGAGCTGTCTATGGATATGGGAAAAATCTACTGTTCAGTCTGTGGCAAAATTGTAAGTATCTAATATTTTCTATTAAATATCTAATATTTCATACATACAGGGTGTTTCCAAATGACACTTACAACGTTTGACTGTAGATACTTCTCGAAAAATTGAACAAAACGATATAGTTAATGAGGGGTCAAACTTATTTACTTTTCGAGATACAGGGTGTTAAAATTAAAAAAAATTAAATTCTTTTAGTTAATAACAACAATAACTTTAAAACCAATAAACGTATTTACTTAAAATTTAGTACTCGTAGGTTGTTTTTAAATGAAAAATAGCTTCCTTTAGTGAGAAAAAATTGTCAATGGTACAATACAATGGTGTGTATTTAGAAAAATTTTTCACCTGTACTTTTTTTATGAAGTCAGCTATTCTAAAACACAATTATTTTTATTGTAATTGAATTAACAAAAAAAAACTTTTGTTGAATTTTAAAATAAGTTATATGATGTACTAATGGTTAGTAACAAAAACTAATTTGTGGATTAATACTGCATTTAAAAAACTTAGCGAGTGTTTTTTTTTCAAACCAGTTATTTGATTAACCAAAAACACCTTGTATATTTTTATATTTTAAAGGTTGGGTTAAAATAAAGGTTTTTATTTTTATTTATAGATAGCATGTGAGAAGAAATTTCAGATAGACCAACATGTGAGAACTGCTTCACACATTGCAAAAAAAGGAAAAATAGGAGGAAAACATCAAACTTCAATGGCTAAATGTTTCCAATCTACTTCAAAAAAATTAGATGAGCAAGAAACTTTTAATGAAGACTTGTGTCGCGCATTAGTGTCTGCAAACATACCGCTTTCAAAATTAGCAAATGTAAATTTTAGTTCGTTTCTAAAAAAATATTGCAAACTTAATGTTCCAAGTGATCGGTCTCTAAGAAGAAATAATGTGAACGGGCTATACTCGTCGGTGTTAATTAATATTAAGGAAGAAATTGCAGATAATTATTTTTACATATCTGTAGACGAAACCACTGATTCCTCAGGAAAGTATATTGCTCATTTATTGATTGGTGTTCTTAAAGAAGATACCTTACCAAAATCTCATTTTATTTCATGCCAGCAACTTGAGAAAACAAATGCTTTAACAATTTCGCGTTTTATACAAGAAACATTAGCAACTTTTTTTCTTCCGACAACTATTCCTTCTAATAAATTACTGCTTATTTTATCGGATGCTGCTCCTTATATGGTGAAAGCAGGACAAAATTTAAAAATATTTTTCCCAGATTTAATACATGTTACTTGTGTAGCGCATGGATTAAACAGAGTTGCAGAGGAAATACGAAAAAAGTTTCCTCTTGTAAATACCATGATATCCAGTGTCAAAAAAGTATTTCTTAAATCTCCTATAAGAATTCAACTTTATAAAGAAATGCTACCTAACATGCCTCTTCCACCACAACCTATTTTAACGCGATGGGGAACATGGTTAGAAGCAGCTAATTTTTATGCAGATCATTTTGTTAAAATAAAGAACATAATTGATACGTTAACAGATGAAAGTTCCCAATCTCTTTTGGATTCTAAACAAACTTTTCAGAGTAACTTGCTTCAACAAGAACTTTCATTTATAAAATCAAATTTTAGTTTAGTTCAAAAAACAATTACTCAGTTAGAATCACCAAAACTGTCATTGTTCGAAAGTACAGCATTAATAAAAGAATTTGCGTCATGTTGTTGAAACGTAAGAGGTAATATTGAAAAAGATATTTTAAAAAAATTTGAAGCTACTATGGAAAAAAATAAAGGTTACCATATTCTTTCTGCAGTAGTCAGTGTTCTAGCTGGAAATATTTCGGAAACAATTAATTTAGAACCAAATGTTTTGGTTAGTTTGAAAAATGCTCCCGTTACATCAGTTGATGTTGAACGAAGTTTTTCCATATATAAATATATGTACTCAGACAGAAGCCACAAGTTTTTGTTAGAAAATTTTGAACACCACTTGGTCATTTATTGTTACCATAATTCTAAATAAGTTTATTCATACTTAAAAATGATGTAGTTACTTAAAATAAATGTAAATCTTAATGAATAGTAGGAAATATTTAGTTATGTACACTTTTTTTTAAATAAAATTGTTACTATTTTACGATTTTTTTATTTATTTGTATGCATATTTTGTAAAATATTTGCATATTTTCGGGTAAACACGTGCATATTTATGCGCATATTTTCTACATTTTTATTTGCATATTTGCCGAAGTCTAGTGATAACTGTTGTCGCCTTATGTTTAGAGGGGGCTCTTTAGCTAGAATTTGTAAACTACTAGTGGGACTAGTTCTAAATGCACAAAGTGCCAATCTCAAGCTGTAGATTGAATACTGTTAAGCTTTTTTAAGGTAGTTTTGCTTGCTGGGTTATAACCAAAGCAACCGCAATCTAGTTTACTCCTAATGAGTGATTTATATAGGTTTATTAATATTTTAGTATCTGTGCCCCAAACTTTATTAGGCATAATTTTGAGTATATTTAAACTAGATCACAAACAAAGAGGTTCTGAGAAGAATGAATAAAGAAATAGAAGTTTCAAATATAAATAAAACAAGAAAATTGGAATATCTCGGACATGTTATACATGGAGAGAAATACACCTTGCTCCAACTGATTATGCAGGGAAAGATCCAAGGAAAGAGAAGCATGGGGAGGCGTAGAATGTCATGGCTGCGCAACCTGAGAGAGTGGTACGGATGTACATCAAATGAACTTTTCAGAGCAGCCGTCTCAAAAGTCCGAATAGCTATGATGATTGCCGACCTCCGCCGCGGAGATGGCACTTGAAGAAGAAGAAGAAACTAGATTGACAGGAATGTTATAGAATATTGATGTGCAAGTTAGAATTTGAGGTTCTGGTAAAAGTTAAACCTAGAAAGTTAACTTATTTTGATTATTTTAATGCTAAATTATTTTTAAAGTTATGTAAGTTGAATACCGAGATCCGTTTTTATTAAAAATTATGTAATGTGTTTTTTCTGTAGACAAGTTAAACCCAGTTTTTAATGTTCAATTTTTAATCCGAGTTAAAAAATTTTGTAAAATTTTAGTTTAATGTTATTTATAAGTACTGTCACAAGAATTTTTAAAAACAGATTCTTATAAAATGAAGTGTACACTTGGGAACAACCCTAAATATCTCGTTTCTAACATTTTAGTATTAATAGAATCCTGTAAAATATTGGCAGCTCGTGAAATATGTATCAAACTCAGGTGGCTCAGAAATATATAGCTTTCTTTTAGTCTGTTTAAATCCTTAATCGAGTAAACGCTATTAAGTATATATTTACTATTTATTAATAAACTCTATCTACAATTTTTATTACTACATTGAGATATTTTTATTATTTTTAATAAAATTTCTTATTGGATATACTAAGTATAATCCTAATGGACCAATTAATGTATTAATGCTGTTGATTTCTTCTTGATCGAATTGCTAAACAAGACTTATGTGGATTAGATGTATCAGTAAGTGTTTTGACATAACAAATTTTCTCCGATGTGATTATTAGTTCAGGAAACATAGTCAATTTGAAAATAAGTAGTGGATAGACCAAGGATCAAAATATATATAATGCCGAAAGAGGCTTTTATGATGGGGGTAGTTCCCACCTCATCTCGGGAATGGAAATTTTTTATTATATTTTGATCTCAAAAATTGATAGAAAAATTAATTTAAAGCAGAAGATAATCCAATAATAAGGAATAATACGAGGAAAATAACAATACCATACATAAAAGGATTATCGAAAAAGCTTAAAAGGATAGGAAATAAATTCAACATTTCAACAACATTCAAAACAACAAACACGTTGAGATCTATTTTGTCCAAAACCAAACATAACAATGAACAAGAAAGGACAAGGAATTGCATTCATAAAATACCTTGTGAATGCGATCAGTTTTATTTAGGTGAAACATCAAGGTCATTAAATGTTAGAATAAGTGAACATCAATCCTATATTAAAAATAGAGAATTTGATAGATCTCAAATATGTAAACACGTATGGGATAATGAACATAGGGTTCAATGGAATGATTCAAACATAGTCCTAAAAGAAACGGATGGTAAAAAGAGAAAAATCAAAGAAGCGGCTCTAATTATGCTAAATGAGACCAATTGTGTCGCGAATTCCTCGGCAGAATGTAGTAGGATCTGGTTACCCATACTGAAAGAGGAAGTTATTAAAAGAAAAATACCAGTATTGGTAAGTCATTAACATATAGAGAATACATCATTTATGTTTTTTTTTTTTAATAACAAACATATAAAATCGGAATTTGGTGTTTATTGAAGGTAAACTAAATGCACGATCAAATACTTACCATGTCGTGATAGTATTATGAGGTTTTTTTCCTGGTTTTTCCCTCATAATTTACTATGGAATCACTAACAGGAGAATTTTACTGTCATTATGGCATGTATTTGTCTTTTTAAAGACGAATTACATGTTATGATCTTTTCTGACGGATATTCTCAAGTTAAAGTTGATTTCATGTAATCGAATGAACTATCTTATAAGTAAAGTCGTCCCAGGAACGTAACTCAACAATATTGGCAATATCATTTTAAAGTCGTCTACTTTAAAATGTATAATGTATGTCTGAATTGTCAATATAGATGAGTGAGATAAAATTAAATTATTAGAAGAATTTTTCACTAAATAGCAAAAAACAAAATTTGTTTAATTTACTAATGTTTGTATATTGAGAACGATTTCCGAAGTGGAAATTTAAACGTCAATAAACGTATTTTAAGCTTTAATTGTGGCTTATTCCCATTTAAATAGTAATTAATTTAAAATGCCACAAGAAAATAGCTTCAGAACAATAAGAAGATAATCCATATATTCTTTTGATAAAATTAATAGTTTTCGATTTATTTGCTATCGAAAGTGTTAGTTTTATATAAAAAAATTAATGTTTTTAATCAGTTTTCTGCAAATAACTCAAACATTCTTCGTTTTATCAAAAACTGGCATTTTCGATACGAGTTTTTATTTCGTAGCTGTGATCCCAAGTATCATTAATATTGCAGCCCAAGTGGCATATTTTGCCACTTGGGCTGCAAATCAAATGCAAAAAAATCAAATGCAAAAAAAGAAAAGGGCAAGAAAAGTACTCGCTACAATTTAAAACTCTTGAAAGAGCCCCGTGCACTAGAAAGGTATCAAAATTACCTTGAACATGAAAGCACAACAGATGAGAATTTAACAGCTAGCGAGCAATGGGATATATGTAGAAGAACAATTAGCGGAAGCGGCAAGCGGAAGCGGAAGCGGCAAACAACGTCCCAGGACCAGAAGAATCCAGTCCACTCCACTCCAAAGAAGAACACGGGATAAGGAGCAAATGTACAAAGATCTTAGGAAGGAGGAAAAACGCATACATCAAAGGAAAAAGCGGACCTTCGAAAACCAGATTATGCAAGAGCTTCAATCATTAAAGGGGCAAAATGAAACTAGAAAGTTATATAATATCCTAAATAAGACAAGAAAAGAATTTAAACCACGGCTGACGATGTGTAGAGACAAAAATGGACATATAGTCAGTACCGCTGACGCAGTACAAAGCAGATGGGTTAAGCACTTCAAAGAACTACTTGGTACCGAAGTGGAAAATGATGCGTCACTTCAAAAACCAAGAAATAACACTCACGTAGAACCTCCTTTAATATTTGAAGTGAAAGACGCAATCACACGACTCAAAATTAGCAAGTCCCCAGGAGTGGATTGTATCCCCGCAGAGCTCATCAAACATGGAGGTAACAGCATTATGCACCAAATTCACAATATAATAGTCAAAGTCTGGGAAGAAGAACAAATGCCAGAGGAATGGTGCACTGGAATCATATGTCCACTGCACAAAAAGGGAGATTTGTTGGAATGTAAAAATTATAGGGGTATAACTCTTCTGAACACAATGTACAAAATATTCTCCAACACCCTGTATAGCCGTTTAAGTACGTACGTGGAAGAAATCCTTAATGAGTATCAAAGCGGTTTTAGGCCAGGTAGATCAACAATTGACCAGATTTTTGTGCTACGTCAAATCTTAGAAAAAACCAATGAATTTAATATTGACACGTTCCATCTCTTTGTGGACTTTAAGTCAGCGTATGATAGCGTCCTAAGAGGTAAATTATACGAAGCCATGAATGAACTTAACATTCCCCATAAATTAATAAGGCTCGTAAAAACAACTATGACTAAAGTGATCTGCAGAGTGCAAATACAAGGCGATATGTCACAAGCGTTTGAAACATATGCAGGGTTACGGCAGGGAGACGCGCTGGCGTGCCTTCTCTTTAATATAGCGTTAAAAAAGACTATAAGAGATGCCGAGTTACACAATAGGGGAACAATCTTTAATAAATCAACACAGATTATGGCTTACGCTGACGATCTGGATTTGATCGCACGTACTACACGAGGACTTAAAGAGATGACTTCCACCTTCTTGACAGCCGCATAAAATATGGGCCTTAAAATAAACGAGGAAAAAACCAACATGTTAGCATCTATTCCAAATAAAAGAGATAGAGCTAGAAACGCCGAAGAAAACTTCAGTCTAGACCAATATAATTTTGAGGTATTAAATAAGTTTACATATTTGGGTTCTCTCATAACAAACGATAATGACACATCTGAAGAAGTAAAACGGAGGGTACTGCTAGCAAACAAATGTTATTTTGGACTAAGCAAGCAGCTAAAAAACAGAAATTTAAGCCAGAAAACCAAACTAATAATATATAGAACACTCATCCTACCAGTGCTGACATATGGGTCAGAAACATGGACCATCTCCAAAACAGACGCAAATCTTCTGCTCGTCTTCGAAAGGAAGATACTAAGAAGAATAATGGGCGCATTATGTGAGAATGGTATTTGGAGAAGGCGATATAATTTCGAATTGTACGAGAAGTATAAAAAAATAGTAAATGGTAGAGATGTAATATCCTTCATAAAAATAGGTAGGCTTAGATGGGCTGGACATGTGTCAAGAGCAAATGAAAATTACCCACCCAGACGAACTCTATTATCGGTCCCAGTGGGAAATAGGAGTAGAGGCAGACCACGACTGAGATGGAGGGACGGTGTGGACGAGGACGCATGGAAAATCGGCGCGGCAAATTGGCAACGGTTGGCGATGAACAGAAACGATTGGCGAAATAGACTGGGGAAGGTCAAGGCTCAACTAGAGCTGTAGCACCACTGATGATGATGATAAAGTGGCATATTTTTCCACTCTTTCTAAGGGTGTATCGCCTATTGTAATTTGGACGTTTATGTTGGTGTTCTTACTAATGATCAATATTTGTTGTCTTCTTGCAATTTAGTTTTAGGCCGTATTTTTTACAGGTTCTACAAGGTTATTCATCGTCCTTTGGAGCCCCTGCGCACTATCTGCCAGCAGCACCGTATCGTCTGCATGTCTAATATTGTTTACAAGTTGACCATTTACAGCCATTTTATCTTCTGATTCGTTTAGGACTCTCTAAAGATGTTTTCAAAGTATATGTTAAATAATGCCGGTGCCAATATACAACCCTGTTTAACCCCTTTTTCGACTGTAAAGATCTCGGACAGTTCATTTTCTAATCGTACTGTTGCTGTTTGTTGAAGATATAAGTTTGAGATCAGTCCTTACCATCGAGTCCTGGTGTTTTTAGGATATCCATTAGTTTTCTATGTCGGACTTTATCAAATGCCTTTTCGAAATCAATGAAACATGCATACACATCGCGGTTGACTCTCTCTGTATTAGAACTTGCAAACTAAAAAGTGCTTCCCTCGTTTTGAGTCCTGCCCTGAATCTAAATTAAACTTCACTCAGGTGTTCTTTTAATTTGGTGTATATGCGCGAGTGAATGATAGTAAGGAGTACTTTAAGAACATGGTTCATCAAACTAATTAATCTATGTTCTTTACATTTTCTAGCGTTGTTTTTTTTTGGGAAGTGGAATGAATATTAATAGTAGCGAGTCTTTTGGTAAGTAACTAGCCTCTTAGTTGTTGTTGAATAGCTTCGTAAGAGCTGGTCCAGATCCTGGTAATTTCCTATCTTTAATCCGCTTAATGGCCATAGTTACTTCTTTCTTCGTAATTTATCTTCAATGGTAGTCAAAATCTGGCCTTCAATATCTACAACTATGACTCTATTGCGTTGTTTTCTGGTATTCTGTACCTCTTAAATCTTTTTGGTGCATATGGATAACGTCATGTTTGCGTTGTAGTGTTTCAACTTCCGTACATTTCTCCATCAGCAATATTTCTTTGGCTCCTTTTCTCTCCCATAGTATAATAGTCTTATGCAACTTTTTGTACTCGTTGTCATTTCTACCTTTTAATTTTTTTCGCTCTTCCATCATCTGCAATATTTTATGTCATACATTCTTGCTTCTTTTTTTTTATTTTAGACATTCATGTGAAATTGTGGTAATAGATGTCTTCATTTCGTTCCACTGTTCTTTTATGCCTCTAGTAAAGTGTCTTCAGCTACACTCGCGATCATAAAATCCGGGTCACCTTGAAAATCACCGATATTTCATTTTTAACGAACTTTAAATGAACGCTACCTGTAACTCCGCTTGTTTTAAATGTCTCGTTTGTACTTCGACTTTCTGTTCAAATGTAACGGACAAACGTTTATTATTGCCACCATTAGTGTTTATTAGTGCCATTATTAGTGTTTATTTTTTGACAAAAATGCCTTTGACTGTTGTTGAAACGGCACAAATTGTTGCACTTGTGGAAGACGGTCACACTCAACGGCAAGTTGCAAGAACTGTTGGCGACAGCCTTTCTACGGTTCAACGAGTGCTTCAACGCTTTCAGGAGGCAAGTTTGCTAACCAGGCGACCTGGTTCTGGACGAAGAAGAACGACCAAGGCACTAGATGACCGTTTCCTTGTGTTTCAGGCTTTACGAAACCGGACCTCAACTGCGGTTATGCATCAAAATCGTCTAGAGGAAGTACGAAATCGCAATTTTAGTGTTGCAACAGTCAGAAGAAGACTTCGTTCTTCTTGACTATCTTCTCAGGTAATGGCTAGAGGACCGCCACTTCGCCGTGTGCCTCGAGTTGCACGACTAGCTTTTGTTCGACAATACGCGCATTGGGGAATTAACGATTGTAGCAAAGTGTTATTCTCAGATGAATCCCGTTTCTGCCTAACTGGATCCGATGGACGTGTAAGAGTTTGGAGGAGAACCGGTGAACGATTTTCACAAGCTTGCATTGCTCCAAGAATGCCATTTGGTGGAGGCTCAGTCATGGCTTGGGGAGGTATATCTTCCGACTTCCACACAGAATTACCCTTCATCGAAAATGGATCCCTAACTGCACGAAGGTACATTACGGAGATTCCGGAAGAACATGTTATGCCCAACATGACAGGGCTTGGAGAAAACGCCGTTTTTATGCAGGACAACGTGCGACCGCACGTTGCCAGGATCAGTATGTAATACTTGAACGAAGTTGGAATTACGAGGGTACCCTGGCCAGCTAGGTCTCCGGACCTGAATCACATCGAACATCTATGGGACGATTTGAAAAAACGTATTCAAACCCATACACCTCCTCCTAACAACGCACAGAAGCTTAAGGATCGGTCAGTGAGAGTGTGGAATAACATACCACAACATGTAATCCGGAGAAAAATTGAGAGTATGCCCCGTCGTCTGCAAGAGGTTATTAGAGCAAGGGGAGGCAATACACGATATTGGTCATTGAAATTTCACTGATTTTTCACCACGTTCTGTATTTTCCATTTTTTTTCGTATGTCTGTCTTATCAACAATTTGATTTGTTTTCTGTTTTTTTCAATAAAAACAATAAAAAACTATTTTTTTTTTTTCTTTCAAAACTAACATTAATGACAAATAAAAAATACATTAGCCAAAAAAAAAGGTTATTACTGTACCAGAGGCAAAAATATTTAAGAAACTTGAAATTTTGTCATTTTTTTTTAGTAGTCTTGTATCTATCTTGGGCCTCATTTTCTTATGAATTATTTTGAGTCGTATGTTGATATTTGCAACCAATAAACTATGATCTGTGAAGACATCTGCGCCCGGATATGTTTTTGTTGAAGTGATAGAATTTCTAAACCTTTTGTTTATGTTGACAAAATCAATTTGGTTTCTTATGATTTTCCCTGGGGTATCACCGGGCGCTTTTCATGTCTTGGATGTAATTTAAAAAGTGTATTCGTTACAACCATATCCGTCTCTTGTCAGAATTGGATTAGTCTTTCTCCTGTGTGGTTATGTGGTAAAGATATTGACTGCGTAAAGTATGAATATTTACATCGTGACTTTAATATCTTTTTAAATAAAATAGAAGAAAATCCATTTGTATTTTTAAAAATGTCATTATTAAAATGTCATTATTTATTAAAAGTTATATAAAATGATCGTCAAAATTTTAACCAATTTTAAAAGATGGCACGATCTATGGAATTTGTGAAAATTTACTGGAAAAGTTTGTTTACAATATTTTGGCCCTTAATACCAGCATTTATTTTTATATACGACTATTCCGCTCCTTACCGATGTATATATGTAGTGCTTATTATGTGCGGATATTGGATAACAGAATGCATACCACCACCTATAACTTCTTTATTACCGATGATATTATTTCCGCTGATGGGCATTTTAAGTTCAGACAAAGTCGCTGCAAATTATATGAATGATACGAACATGATGCTTATCGGAAGTATTGTGATAGCAATTGCAATGGAAGAATCAAGACTTCATATCAGAATAGCCTTATATGTTATTAAATTCGTGGGTTGTAGTATAAAACGTTTGCATATAGGTTTATGTGTAGTAACTGCCTTTATTTCGATGTGGATAGCTAACACAGCGGCCACTGCATTAATGTTGCCAATAGTAGAAGGTTCGCTGGTTGCTATGCAAGAACAAGGTTTAGTACAGATGTGGAACAGGGAAAAAGATGCAAAAATTGTTGATAAAGATGGAGAAGAGGAAGAAGACCTAAGTCCTACAGATATAACAATGTGCTACTATATATCTATTGCTTATTTGGCAACCATAGGAGGTACAGGATGTATAATAGGATCCGGATCTCATTTAGCTTATAAAGGAATTTATGAAACAAGATTTCCAGACGGTCCTGGAGTTGAGTTTGCTAAGTGGATGATGTTTAATATTCCCATTATGACAATAAACAGTATACTAACAATTACGTGGATGCAATTTTGGTTTTTCGGTCTATTTAGACCTCGGTCCAGAAAGGCCAGAGCAGTTAACTTAAGTGCAGAAGCAGAAAGGGTAGCAAAAGAAATAATAGAACAGAAAATTCGAGATCTTAAAGCCTTACATTTTAGTGAGATAGTTGTTGGTGTTAGCTTCGTTTCATGCGTTGTTCTCTGGTTTTTTAGACGACCTGGCTTTATGACTGGATGGCCTAAACTCATAACAGATGTTAAAGTTGGAGATGCCGTTGTTGCAATTATAATTGTTATGGTTGTAATTATCATCCCCTTTTATCCGGATTTTATTTACTTTTTCACTACAGATGAAGATAAAAGACCAGTTGCTCCAACACGTAGTATTGTCTCTTGGAAAACAATTGAACACAAAATGCATTGGGGGTTATTGTTTATTTTAGGAGGTGGATTCGCAATGGCGGATGCTGCTAAAGCAAGTGGAATGACAGGACTTATAGCTAATTCCCTGAAGTCCTTTTTACAAAATGACAGAATCTACATACTTATAGTTTGTATTGGTATGGCCTCAATTATTACCCAGTTCTTATCCAGCAACGTCGCTTGCGTAACTATTCTTACACCTATTATTATGGATATGTCCGTAGTGGCTGAAGTGCATCCAATGTATTTAGGATTGGCTGTTGCTTTAGCCTGTTGTCTTTGTTTTTTATTACCAGTATCCACACCTCCAAATGCATTAATCGCAGGGCCTTGTAGAGTTAAAGGTATAGAAATGGCTAAAGCTGGTATTGGTGTGTACTTTATCTGCCTAACTACATTAATATGTATATTTCCCCTTTATGCTCCTGTCATTTGGGATTTGCAGTTTCCAGATTGGGTTAAATAGTACAAAAAATAAATTAAAAAAAAAATGAAATCTAATTTCTATATAAATATCAATATTAAAACTTATAAATATACAATATTTATGAATAATTTGTGTTCATTTATAATAAGTTCTTTCCCAAGTTCTTTCCTAAGAGATGTTACACTCGCGTGATTAGTAGCTTTGGCTATTACCTCACTTAGTATCGTTGTGAAATAAGATTGAGACAATAACAGATAACCAGTATCCCTGTTGTGGTGCTAGGATGCTGGGTGCTAAAACACCCAAATATAAAAGGAGAACTAACGCTGAAAATTAACGAAGAGTTAAGCAAAACAATAATCAATGATAATGAAGATTCCAACGAAAAATGGGAAACATTTAAGAACACATTAATGATGCCAATTAAAGATACGCTGAGTAGTCACAAAATCGATGAAGCTAAGATTCCATGGATGACAGATGAGATCCAGCAACTAATGGACAAAAGAAGATCATACAAAAACAAAAATGTAAACGAATACAAAGCCACATACAAGGAGATCAGGATAAAAATACGGGCAGCTAAAGAGAAGTGGTACAACGACAAATGTTTAGAGATAGAAGAACTCCAGAGAAATCATGACAGTTTTAAATTGCACAAAAAAATTAAAGAATTAGCAGGTATAAGACGGTCCAACGATAGTATACTTTTTCCATTGTCAATTTGCCAAGCGTCGGCTTTTGAGGTTCTTTGATGTCGATGCCGACCATTGGCGTGGAAATTAAGAAAAGGGATCAGTTATCAAACGCATATTTCAAGAAAAATCATATAATTTTTATTAATTTTTACATAATTATATTCAGGAAAATTTCTCAATTTTTGGGCAGAAATTGTTTAAACAATTTTTTAAACAAATTCAAAATATCACCTTTTGTGCTCCAAAAAATATTTTTTAGGTTTTTGGGTGACTCTAAATAAGATCTATGTCATTTTTCTCAAAAGTTAATAGTTTTGGAGATATAAGCGATTTAAAATCCGAAAAATGCGATACCTAATATGCATTTTCGAGGCTTGAAAAATATGTAAATGAGTATTTTTGAGATTCAAGAGTATCTAAACTAAAGTATCAACATTGATTTTGGTGAGAAAACGTAGCAATATTTTCCGTAGCAGAAAAAGGTGATCTTTTGAATTTGAATTGTTTCCGGCAAAAATGTCCGGCACCCTTCAACCTTCGATTTGTTTAAACGGGGCATTTTTGAATAGGACTCTTCAAAGGACAGAATCAGTTTTTTTTTCAAATGGGAGCGGGCTCACAACACCGAATAAATAACAAATTAATTCTTTCAAATTAAAGCTTGTTAATTTTAGTGATTTATAAGAATATTGGACTTATTATTTAGTTTTTACATAAACCATAATATTTTTTTACAATTATCTGTAAATAATGGCTCATTCTGTCAGAAAATTTTAAAACATTGTCTATCCAGCAATTAAGATAGTCAACTGAAATTTAATTTTTAAACACGGCCTACTGTTAATGCACAAACAGGGTGAATCTTCAATATTTTGCTTCGAGTTAGAGATATCTGAAAAAGTTATTTGGAAAAGATGTTCCAAATATTATTTTAACCCCACATAACAAAGTTTTATGTCAAAATTCGCACTTTTACTTTTTTCATTAATTGAAGAGCTTATTTCCAGTGTCTTAAATCCAAAATTTCGATTTTTTAAATTTTCTTTTTTTAAACTTTATAGATTTCTTCAAGTCTAGAATAAAGTTATATGTACCAAAACAACTTCTTATTTACCATTTAAAAGTGCATATGAAAATTGTAAAATTGTATAATTTGTATGTTAAATTTGTATGAAAATCTGTAATTTCATGGATTTCATTATATGGATGTAAAACACTTTGGAAATAAGCTCTTCAATTGTAGTCAGGATTCTAAAACGGACAGTTGGCTGTCCCGAGATGCATCTTTAGACAGCCAATTGTAGATTTAGGATCGAGATTACAAATAATACTGAAAAACTAAAATTGCGAATTTTGTCATGAAATTTGGTATGTGCGTTTACAATAAGTGGAACAACTTTTCCAAATAAGTTTTTCCGATTTCTCTAACGCGAAGCAAAATATCGAAAATTTACCCTGTTTGTGGATTCGCAGTAAGCCGCGTTTAAAATTTAAATTTCAGATGACTATCTTAAAAAAATGTGCACTAACAACATGTATGACTGTGCAAAATGTCAAATCTGTATGTATTTTAGTAGCTGATATATAGAGTTGTCTTCATCTTAAATGCGACACACTGTATAATAATGAATACTAGTGTTCAAGATGCATCGCGATAGCTGTAAAGAAATTAATTAGAAGGACTGAAAAGAATCGTCAGTGTGCCTGTAAAATTGTAAACTGTTCGCTGAATAACGTCTTTTGCAGCAGTGTCAATCCTACCCAATTTTTTATTTGGTCGCTTTCGTTTTAAGGAATGATCTGTAACTGTGCCTAATTTAATAATTGTATATATCGTCTTATACCCGATTTTTTTAATACATGAATTCTCGAAACAATTGCATTATCAGCCATCCCAATATTTTCTTTTTTCAAACACTCATACATATTTAAAACTATTCTTTGGGATTGTACGTGCAAATCTTTATTTTTTAATTCAGAGCTGTCATTAACATAATTGTCATTATTTATTGATAACACAGAAGTTGATGCATCTTAAAAAATGCCATCCTAGAAAAATATAATATTACTTATAACTTATATTACCTATACCTTATAAGCCTCCGCCTCTGCAATAGGAAATATTTTAGGGTATCGCATAGCAGACAACAGGTGTTCATTAGAATTTATTGGTTTGCGCTTCGCGCTGTTGCCATAATGCATGAGTTTAAAATTAGTGAATATAACCTTAATACCATTATTAATATATCTGCAATTTTTCATGTTTCCAGGTAAGGTATAAAATCAATGAAATTTGGAAAAAAATAATACAATTCTTGAAACCGTTTTTGAGAACTTGGATTCTTAAAAGTTGTCTGATTTCTTAAAAGTCGATCATTATATCTATAAAAGTATTACCGCTAAATTCACCAACAGGGCAACGTCGAACGTTCAAATTCTCTCCAGACTACAATGTTGCCAATATTCGAAAATTACTTAGAATATAAGTAATATATACAAAGTTCACGGTTGCTTTAATTCATTAGTGAAGAGTCCATGGAAATATTAGTACCTAGTTAATTAATTTATATATATATTTTTGAGAATAAGTTTATATTATTTTTTAAGAGTGTCGTTCGTTGACTAGCAATTGAATAATAACGAATAGAAAATAGAGAATATTTTTTAAATATAACCTTAGGAATTTTAGGAAATATGTCTGACAACCTTGATTTGAAAGGCGGTCTCTTTGATACCAGAATAAGACATGTTTATGTTGGAAAATTATTAGTGGATGTACTATAACACCCTGGTTGATACGAATGGTAAAATAATATCTGATATTAAAGGCAAACTAAACAAATGGAGAGAATACGTCCAAGAATTGTTCGAGGACGACAGGACACAACAAGATAGCATAAACGATTGCAAGGAACATGATATAGGTCCATATATAACTAAGGATGAAATAATACATGCAATAAATCTGGCAAAACCTAATAAAACTGCGGGGCCTGACACAATTCCAACTGAAATAATTAAATTAATATCAGAAGATCAGATCAATGTATTAGTAGACTTATATAATACTATATATAATACGGGTATTATTCCTAGAGATTGACTCAAATCAACATTTATTACATTACCAAAAAAAAACTAATGCAAGGGAATGTAATGACCACCGTATAATTAGTCTAATGAGTCACACACTAAAAATATTCTTAAAAATTATCCATTTAAGAATTTCCAGAAAATTGGAACAAGACATCACTGAAACCCAATTTGGATTTAGGAATGCCATGGGTACACGAGAGGCATTATTTGGATTTAACGTCCTCATGCAAAGATGTATGGATGTAAACCAACCACTCTATGTTTGTTTTATTGATTACAATAAGGCGTTCGATAAGGTCCGACACAACCGTCTTATACAGTTACTTAAAGATAAACACATTGACAAAAAAGACTTAAGGATAATAACTCATCTCTACTTTAACCAAACAGCAAAAGTCAGAGTAGGCAAAGAACTTTCGGAGGAAGTAGAGATAAAAAGAGGCGTAAGGCAAGGTTGCATACTCTCTTCCTTATTGTTCAGATTGTAGATTCGGAAGAAATAATTAAAAAATCACTAGAAAATGTAACAATTGGAATAAAAGTCAACGGCAGACCCATCAACAATATCAGATATGCCGATGATACTATACTAATTGCAGAGAATATACAAGATCTACAGACACTTTTAGATAATGTATTAAATGCGATAATGTATTAAATGTATTAAAAGTGAGGAAAGCGGACTAACGCTTAATGCCAATAAAACAAAATTTATGACAATTTCCAAAATACAACAACAAGACATTTTAAACATAAGAGGGGTTCCAATAGAAAAAGTAAAAAACACAGATATCTTGGTACAACTATTAATGAAAATAACGAGTATACAGAAGAAATAAAAATGAGAATTGGACAAGCTAGAGCAACATTTAATAAGATGAGAAAAGTATTATGCAGTAGAGACCTTAGTTTTCAACTCAAAATAAGAATATTACGTTCATATGTGTTTTCGGTGCTGCTGTATGGGATGGAGGCCTGGACCTTAAAGAAAGAGGTGAGCGATCGACTTGAAGCATTCGAGATGTGGACCTACCGAAGAATATTAAAAATAAGTTGGGTAGACCAAATAACAAATGTTGAGGTCCTCAGAAAGATGAAAAAGGAAATGGAAATCATAAATACGATAAAGATAAGAAAGTTACAGTATCTCGGCCACGTTATGAGAGGGGATAAATATGTGTTGCTACAAACCATAATGCAGGGAAAAATACAGGGAAAACGAATTATTGGAAGAAGACGCATCTCCTGGCTCAACGGTCTGAGAAAGTGGTATAATTGCAGTTCCGTCGACTTGTTCAGAGCTGCAATCTCAAAAGTGAAAATAGCTGTGATGATTACCAACCTCCTTAGAGGAGACGGTACCTAAAGAAGAAGAAGTATCACTGTTTTGTAAAATTTGTGAAGTATTTAATAATCCTATTAAGTGGATTCTAAAATATCACACTAATCACCAGGAGGTCATTGCTCACAGAGTTCAGCAAAGATCCAGAAACAATGGAACTTTCATCTTTGAAAATTTTAAGGAGTATAATATTTTGAGCCCTAATATCTACGCCTTAAGTTGTCCCGTAAATGTATCTTCTACTTAAGATAAAATTATTAGGAGAAATATTGGCTAGTTTATAAACTCGTACTCATCAAACTTCACTTTGACAAAAAAAGAAGTCACGCGTATACATAATGACCAATATGAGCTAATAATGGACTCCAGTATTATACTTAATATCTGAACTTGATAAAATCAATTGGGACATTGTTGGAGTCGCTGAGGTCAGAAGGAAAGGAGAAAGCCTAACCACTTTAAAATCCGGTCACATTTTCTATCATGTCGGAGAAAACGATGGGAATGGAGGCATTGGGCTCTTTATTAATAAAAAACTAGCTGAGAATATCATATCAGTAAAAGCAGTTTCCACAAGAGTTATACTTGCAAAATTACAACTAAACACCCGTTACTCCATTAAGATTATTCTACTCTATGCACCAACATCAAGTCACGCTGACGAAGAAATAGAACAGTTCTATGATGACTTGTACACAGCTGTTTCAGAAGACCAAGAACATTTTACGGTAATATGTGGCGACTTTAATGCCAAAATAGGAATAAGCACTGACCCAGCTGAAAATGCACTCGGAAATCTTGGCACACCAGGTAGAGACGAAAGGGGCGAAATACTCTTAAATTTCCTATTAGAAAACAATCTATATTTAATGAATAGCTTCTTTTATAAGAAGATCCATAGAAGATGGACTTGGAAGAGCCCCGATGGTAAGACAAAAAAATGAGATCGACTTCATCATCACTGACAAAAAACATATAGTCAAAGATGTTACAGTCTTAAATCAATTTTCGGTTGCAAGCGATCATAGAATGGTCCGAGCAACTGTAGAAATCAATATTAAGCAAGAAAGACTGAAGATGATAAAAAGTAAAAAAATGAAAAATGAAAAAGACAGAAAAGATTTTATTTCACGTTCAAAGCGTCTATGTATCTATTGATACGTATTTCGCTTTAATAAAGCTCATCAGAATAGTTATTCATAGCCGTTCTTAACGTGAAAAATAAAATTCTCTGTCTTATTAGAAGTAACAATAACATGACTTCGTTATGGACGCAATAGCGACATCTGATAGAAAAATCGGTAAGATAGTTTCGAAACAAATTCAGATTTCTGCTTTAATCTGGAGCCTTCTAAAAATTGCAAGACATGACCAGACGATGATAAAGATGTTAAAGAAGACATGGGGAATCTAAAATTTGCATTCCACGACATGTCTATTCATCTAGGCAGAAATCCTAACGAATTTGTTTCTCGTACTCATACAGAGTAGATCCGAAGAAAATGAAAAAGACAGAAAAGATTTTATTTCACGTTCAAAGCGTCTATGTATCTATTGATACGTATTTCGCTTTAATAAAGCTCATCAGAATAGTTATTCATAGCCGTTCTTAACGTGAAAAATAAAATTCTCTGTCTTATTAGAAGTAACAATAACATGACTTCGTTATGGACGCAATAGCGACATCTGATAGAAAAATCGGTAAGATAGTTTCGAAACAAATTCAGATTTCTGCTTTAATCTGGAGCCTTCTAAAAATTGCAAGACATGACCAGACGATGATAAAGATGTTAAAGAAGACATGGGGAATCTAAAATTTGCATTCCACGACATGTCTATTCATCTAGGCAGAAATCCTAACGAATTTGTTTCTCGTACTCATACAGAGTAGATCCGAAGAAAATGAAAAAGACAGAAAAGATTTTATTTCACGTTCAAAGCGTCTATGTATCTATTGATACGTATTTCGCTTTAATAAAGCTCATCAGAATAGTTATTCATAGCCGTTCTTAACGTGAAAAATAAAATTCTCTGTCTTATTAGAAGTAACAATAACATGACTTCGTTATGGACGCAATAGCGACATCTGATAGAAAAATCGGTAAGATAGTTTCGAAACAAATTCAGATTTCTGCTTTAATCTGGAGCCTTCTAAAAATTGCAAGACATGACCAGACGATGATAAAGATGTTAAAGAAGACATGGGGAATCTAAAATTTGCATTCCACGACATGTCTATTCATCTAGGCAGAAATCCTAACGAATTTGTTTCTCGTACTCATACAGAGTAGATCCGAAGAAAATGAAAAAGACAGAAAAGATTTTATTTCACGTTCAAAGCGTCTATGTATCTATTGATACGTATTTCGCTTTAATAAAGCTCATCAGAATAGTTATTCATAGCCGTTCTTAACGTGAAAAATAAAATTCTCTGTCTTATTAGAAGTAACAATAACATGACTTCGTTATGGACGCAATAGCGACATCTGATAGAAAAATCGGTAAGATAGTTTCGAAACAAATTCAGATTTCTGCTTTAATCTGGAGCCTTCTAAAAATTGCAAGACATGACCAGACGATGATAAAGATGTTAAAGAAGACATGGGGAATCTAAAATTTGCATTCCACGACATGTCTATTCATCTAGGCAGAAATCCTAACGAATTTGTTTCTCGTACTCATACAGAGTAGATCCGAAGATGTACGATGTATGAGTACGAGAAACAAATTCGTTAGGATTTCTGCCTAGATGAATAGACATGTCGTGGAATGCAAATTTTAGATTCCCCATGTCTTCTTTAACATCTTTATCATCGTCTGGTCATGTCTTGCAATTTTTAGAAGGCTCCAGATTAAAGCAGAAATCTGAATTTGTTTCGAAACTATCTTACCGATTTTTCTATCAGATGTCGCTATTGCGTCCATAACGAAGTCATGTTATTGTTACTTCTAATAAGACAGAGAATTTTATTTTTCACGTTAAGAACGGCTATGAATAACTATTCTGATGAGCTTTATTAAAGCGAAATACGTATCAATAGATACATAGACGCTTTGAACGTGAAATAAAATCTTTTCTGTCTTTTTCATTTTCTTCGGATCTACTCTGTATGAGTACGAGAAACAAATTCGTTAGGATTTCTGCCTAGATGAATAGACATGTCGTGGAATGCAAATTTTAGATTCCCCATGTCTTCTTTAACATCTTTATCATCGTCTGGTCATGTTTTGCAATTTTTAGAAGGCTCCAGATTAAAGCAGAAATCTGAATTTGTTTCGAAACTATCTTACCGATTTTTCTATCAGATGTCGCTATTGCGTCCATAACGAAGTCATGTTATTGTTACTTCTAATAAGACAGAGAATTTTATTTTTCACGTTAAGAACGGCTATGAATAACTATTCTGATGAGCTTTATTAAAGCGAAATACGTATCAATAGATACATAGACGCTTTGAACGTGAAATAAAATCTTTTCTGTCTTTTTCATTTTCTTCGGATCTACTCTGTATGAGTACGAGAAACAAATTCGTTAGGATTTCTGCCTAGATGAATAGACATGTCGTGGAATGCAAATTTTAGATTCCCCATGTCTTCTTTAACATCTTTATCATCGTCTGGTCATGTCTTGCAATTTTTAGAAGGCTCCAGATTAAAGCAGAAATCTGAATTTGTTTCGAAACTATCTTACCGAAAAAGTAAAAAATTCAAACCTTGGATGCGCCCAACGAATGAACTTGACTTTGAAAAATATATCACCAGTAACTTACTCGGAAATACAACAATAGAAGACGTAAATAACCTAAACGAAGAAATAGTAGATACATTAACACAAGCTCAGGAAAAATTTGGCCCTAAACATGGAAAAGAACAAAAAAATAGTAAAGAAACGAAACAAAAAATGGAAGATCGTAGAATGCTGAGAAGTCAAGGAAATGTTGACTCACAAGATATAAACATCATCAATAAAGAAATCTCTAAAGCCATCAGATGGGATATTAGAAAATACAACGAGAAAATTATAAAAACTATAGAAGATAACAAAAGCATGAAAGCATTGAGGAGAAAAATGAAAAATGGCAAAAAAGAAATCTTCCAACTTAAAGACAAAAATGGAAATATTATCTCAGATAGACCAAGCATATTACAAATAGTGGAAAGTTTCTATGAAACATTATATAAAAGTCAAGTTATTCCAGAGCTCATCAATAATAGAGCTCCGGGGGAAGATAGTGTAGTCGTTGAGACAATTAAACTAGGAGGTCCACTTTTGATGTCCCGAATCCAAACACTTTTTAATCTATGTCTGCATAGTGAAAACATTCCAAGTAAATAGAAGAATTCAGTTACAATCCTCCTACACAAAAAAGGGGATAAATCAGATCTCGAAAACTATAGGCCAATTAGTTTGCTTAACCACCTATACAAGCTCTTTACTCGAATACTGACAAACAGATTAGAAGCAAAACTCGATTTCTATCAATCAGAAGACACGGAACAAACGACCATTTGCAATGCCTTAAAACTCTAGTTGAAAAGTCTATCGAATATAACAGACCCCTTGCTCTTATCTTTGTCGACTTCCACAAAGCATTTGACACAGTCGAAACAGTTGCTATCTTAAAAGCACATCAGAATGCAGAATAGATCACAGGTATACAAATATTATTCGAAATATATACGAAAATGCGACAACAACCGTTAACCTCCATTGCATGACTGAGAGACTGAGAAGATAAAAATTGGCAGAGGGGTGCGGCAGGGAGATACCTTATCGCCAAAACTATTTATAACAGTTATGGAGTACGCATTTAAATGGCTACAGTGGGAATCAAAGGGTATTAGCATCGATGGAAAGATATTCAATCATCTCAGATATGCCGATGATATTGTTCTTATAACAGACAACTTAGGAGAAGCCAGAGTTATGCTACAACAACTACAGCAAGTAACCCAGAAAGTCGGTTTAAAAATAAACTACGGAAAAACAAAAATGATGAATGATGACCAATGTCGTCCCCAATGAGCTAATAGAAATCGAAAAGTCGCCCATAAAACTTGTGGAAAAATATGTGTATTTGGGTCACGAAATAAGGTTAACGCGAGATAACCAAACATGCGAGCTACTCAGAAGAATAAGTCTGGGTTGGGCTGCATTCGGAAAAATGAGAAAAGAAAAGCTTTTAACCAGTGCGTTCTACCAGTCCTCACATACGGAGCAGAAACCTTAACTCTCACAAAAACATCAGCCAAAAAATTGAGAAGGATACAACGAAAGATGGAGAGATCAATGCTTGGAAAAAGCTTAAGAAATAGAATAAGAAACGAGAAAGTTCGTAGACGAACCGGAGTGGAAGACATTATCGAACATATATTACAAGGCAAAAATGGAGATGGGCAGGACATGTTGCCAGAATGAAAGACGACAGTTGGACAAAAAAATTGCTTGAGTGGAGACCACGGGCTGGCAAGCGAAGCCGAGGAAGACCCCCAAGGCGATGGACCGACGACCTCAAAAGAATTGTGACCAATTGGATAGCAGAGGCGCAGAACAGAAGCAGATGGAAAAGTCTAGAGGAGGCACATGTTCAACAATGGACAACTCAGGGCTGATTGATGATGATGATGATGATTATACTTAATACCTGGAAAATGTACATAGCTAATTTGTTTAACGGTCACAGAACAGAAAAGCCACCATAATTGGAATACTATTTGAATGGCCCAAGTATTTTGAAAACTAAGGTTGTACACGCTATCAAAATACTAATAAGTAACAAAGCTCCAGTATGCAGAAACAATCAAATTACTTAATAAAAAAAATCTAGATATTATTGTAAAGCTCTTTAAAGATATGTACTACAAACGCCAGATTCCAAAAGATTGGTCTTGTCCTATCAAAAAAACAGACCAAAAATTCTGCACGGACTATCGGCTAATAAGCCACTTTTAAAACTTTTTTTAATAATACTGCATCCAAGATTATTTAAAAAACTTAAAAGGTCAGTGATTTGTTTCAAAAATTGACTTGGCACGAAAAAGGCAAACTGTCTGTTTTTTTTAATAAAATCGTTCTGTTTTTACGTGAAAACTGCGTTTTGTATTTTTCTTTTTGTGGATAATTATAAGCAAGTTCCTCTTTAAGGTCCAAGGATAATCAGCGATTATTTGATGTTTTATTTTCCTTGATAACGTCTCTACATCTTCTTTATGTTTTAATCTCTCTCTGAACTGTTGTTGATAATTCAAAATTTGTATGTTTGTACAAACGCATAAGTTGGATTTACAGTCCCTGGTCAAATTATTAGATGCACTCCCCTTTTTTGATAATTTATGGTTTTAACCGAATTTATATGCAGTACTTTCTCATACAAACATACATAAAATTGATTTTTATTCAGGAAATGTATTATACATTTGGTATTTGTATTTATTTATCACATACGGCAACACTGTATTAATCAATTCTTACCGGAATGTAAACAAGTCTAAACCTGCTTACATCGCGTTCACTGTGTCTCCGTGGCTTTATGAGCTGTGTTTGTTTATAACAGTTTCTGAATGTAGTGATCGTTTATTTACGATCAGTGTATCCTCCCTACACTTACGTATGGTTAACAGACGTGAACACTCACCAAGTCCAATATGGATAAAATAGTAAAAGCACAAAGAGCGATGGAAAGATCAATGCTCGGGGTGAGAGTTGTAGACAAAAAAAAAACAAAACCAAAGTAAAGGACGCAGGAGAACATGCTGCCGAATTAAAATGGAGCTTCGTAGGACACAATGCCCGACTGAAGGATAAAAGATGGAACCACGAAATACAACAGTGGTGGCCATGGTTAGGAAAGAGAAGCAGAGGAAGACCACAAATGAGATGGGCTGATGACATTAAGAAGATCGGAGGACACAACTGGAAGCAAGTGGCGCAAAATAGAAGACACTGGATTGATTTGGGGGAAGCCTATGTCCAAAGTTGGATTACTTAAGGCTAAAGAAGAAGAACTAGAATGTAGTGGGTTTCTGAATCTACAAGGTTTCTTAATCTATTGTACGATGCATAAAGAAAAAGTTTGAATTATAGAAAGAATTGAGTCCAAAATGAAAGAAAAAATGCGACAGAAAGCTTATTTTCACTCCAAGGTCAGAAAGGTCTTTAAAGAAAATTTGCCTTGAAAATAGATTTGCTACCACAAATTGATAAAATCGAAACTCCAAGATGTCAGTGTGAATGCTTCTGAACGTACTGTGCGAAGAAAATTAAAAGATTTGGGTTCGGCCGCCTCGGCAGGAAGCCCAAGTTAATACCTGCAATCAAAGCTAAGCGTCTGAGTTGGACCAAACAGTAGCGTGATAAAGATGTAGAATTCTGGAGATCGGTAAGTTTATCATTTCTTTACAAATAATGCATTTAACTAACAGAAAGACAGCACACCATTTTTTTTTGTCGGCAGGTCTGCTGTAGTGTTAAAAGCATATTTAAAATTTTTCAGAACAAAGCTCAGTTTGTGCGTCATCGTCATGAAAACAAGTTTTATCCTGACGGTGTTGTTCAGACTGTGAAACACCCTACAAAAGTAATGATTTGGTATTGATGATGGATACGGTAATGGAAGTGTCATTAGCGGTAAGGGTACTGTTAAGACCAATACAAAGATGTCTTGCAAAGGCGATTGATTCTGCAGCTCCAAAATTGGTTTCTAAATGGGGAACCATTTATTTTTATGTAAGATGGCTCCATGCCATACAACACGGTCTGTCAAAGCTTTGTTTGGCAAAGAGAAACATCCCTTTGTTGGATTGGCTGGGTAAGAGCCGATATGAACCCCATAGAAAACGTTTGCGAGTTGATGAAAAAACGAGAAGTGGCTAAAGATATGATGGCAAACAAAACGCACCTCTTAGAAAAAATAATTTACGTATTATGGAATCATCATCCTTAAATACTGAGATAGGTTTGCATTGATAATATGCCACGCAGAATTAAAGCTCTGATAGTAGCTAAAAGTGGCACAACAAAATAATATTTAATTATTATTAATTTCTTGTTTCTTTTAAGATTCGATAAAAACATATTTTTTCATTTATAATGATGTTTTATTTAGAAAATTAAATGGACAACCAAACAACATACATTGTGTCTGGTACATACAAAAAACCTATTTAGTATCACCTCACAATTAACATTTTTTATAAAATCTTATAGTGCTTCTAATAATTTGGCCAGGGACTGTATATACTATAAACATTTTACTAGCGTATTATGTATATTTTCTAAACAATTATATAATAACAATTTATATATATTTAATTTTTTATACCAAATAATATAATTACTATATATAATTTTTGTATGATTTTGACTCGGAACTCGATAAAAAGTGCAAACCACTTTTACTATTACTGTTTCAGTTGATGCAACAAATATTACCTACTACAGTTTTGAACAATTACAATATAATTATAAGTTATAAAAACCCTAGGTCTGCTTGCCAATATATTAAATTCAGTACTGAATTTAATACTAAAAATATTGTATCTACAAATTAGATGCGAGCACCGATTCAGTACTAAAAATTAGAGAATGTTCTATTTTTATGTGCAAAAATTGAAGAAATATTAATTAAAAGTGAGGATATTCTCAACTGGTGGTAACATTTTTTTAACAGATTATTATTCAAAGAGAAAAGACAGTTAAGATTTGATTTCACGTACAGTGCGTCTATGTATCCGCTTATACGTATTTCACCCTAAAAGGGATCTTCGGAGCGGCTATTCACAAACGCTTTGAACGTGAAAATAATCTTTCCAGTCATAGTAGAAGCAATTATGAAATGGCTTTGATCTAGACGCAATAGCGACATCTGATAAATAAATCCGTAAACTAAAAAATTATTTTAGGATTTAAATTATTATTCATTCGTAAAAAGTTTTTATATGCCAAAGGGTCTTCTACTAACAATTCTTTATTTAACATATTTAATACTCCTTAGCTAATTAAAAATTACGATAGTTGCAAACACAAACCCACATTTATCATACTAAATCGACTTATAACTAATATTATTAGTACTGGAATCAGTACTGAAATTAGCATAATGGCAAGAGACCTTACGGTGATAGCAAATTTGGCCAATATTAGCGCTTCAAAAGTGACGTATATCCCTTTTCGTCAGCTGCACAGAACGAATACCTAAGTATTACCACTGTGCAAGACACCCTTCAGAATTCTCTTAAAAGAATCAATAAATAACCGCCATGATGTGGAATCGTAATTGTTAGCTTCCAGTTTCATGACTACTTCAGAAATATTATTAAAATACACCAGTGAAGGTGTATATTATGTGGAATATTATGTAGGACAAGGCTTTTTAATGGTGGACATATTGAATTACAAAATAACTTATTAAATTATAAAAAAAAGTTACATATTATTACTCATACCATTGCCGGATCAAATAATTTGGTGAAGGAGCTTTTGAATTGAAGCCGAACTCGACAGACTGGCTGAACATAATAGTATTACACTGGTATGGGTTTCCTATCACCGGAAAATGCACGGCGATGAAAGAGCTGATCAACTAGCCGGAAGAGGATTAGTTACAAAATACTTCGGTCCAGAGCCGGCGCGGCGGTAGAAGTACCAAAAAGCACCGACCGTAACCGGAAAAAATATCTAGTCCGGCACATCGCAAAATGTATATTTAACTAACATACCCTAATTCATAAGACTAAAGTAGTGCGAAAAACAAGCACGTTCTGCAAAACAGCAAATAAAGAGTTTATTTTATTATTGTGGTCTATTTCCAATAAGACCATGAAATTAACTCAATAGGCTCAGTTCAATAAGGCATTTATTTATACTGTTCGCTGCAATTCTATTTGTAATATCATAGGACGGCCTTGACTGCGTGAAAATGATGTCGTTTAGGGACAAGCTTGACGAAATATAAGTCTCATTGTTGATTTTAATAAAAATATCATAAATAATTGAATTTCATCATGGTCTATTCGAAGCGGATGGTGCTAATTAAAATAAAAACCAAAGTATAAATTAATCTACGAGGTGATTCATTTTGGTTATAAACGGTAAAAATCAACAAGGCGAGACTTACGGCACCGGTTTGATGATTGAAGATAAGTGAAGCTGGATTTGGTAGCGGCAACCAATCGATTTTATGAACAAACTTGGGTGATAGAAATCCTATTAAATGTTCCTTTGTTTACATTGGACAATATAATTTGGTCTGTGTTTTTGTGAATTAGATTCACTGTGTATGATACACAGTATTTTTATTTACTTTAACTAGCAGGTACTGAAATACATTTGTTTACCTTTATAATTATTGATATAAGGTTGTATGCTCGAATAAATGAGCTTTGATCAAATAAATGGCAGATATCGAGATATCGATATTTAATTAATAAACTGCGATCGATATCTGCCTTTTATTTGAACAAAGTTTATAATTATTGTTTGAAAATACTAAAATGGGTGATCTAACAGAGTTAGTTACTAAAAGGGAACTAATTAAACCTCAAATAAGTCGGTTTGAAACGTTTGTGACTAATATAAAGGACGATCAAATTATAGAATTGCCTCTTCGCAAAACGAAATGTGAAGAAGATTCGCAGAAATTCAGTTAAAAATTGAAATGTTAGACAATTCAGATAAAGAATTAAATGAAAGAGTTAATTTTGAAGATAGGTGTTTTAAAATTATTGCTTTAGCCAATGATAAATTACAGAATGATTTGAATTTAGATAACTCTGGAAATAGTGTAAGTCATTTAAGCAATTCACAAATAGGGATTGCTCGACATAACGTTAAATTGTCGGCAATGGAAATTCCATCATTATCAGGATCTTATCTGCGTTGGTGTCAATTTCATGAGTACTCACAAATCATGAGCTTTGGACGTTCAAAAGTTTTTCTACTTGAAACGGGCGCTAAAGAGGGATGCCGCGGAAGTTCTTGGAGCTTTAGAAGTATTGGAAGCAAATTATAATGAATGGGATTTGCTTCAATCTTGGTACGAAAATAAGAAACAAATCGCTATAAACCATTTTAATTCGTTGTTAAATTCTCGGCAATTGGAAAAAGAGTCTTCAATTCAAATTAGAAAATTTTTAGATCTTGTTCGGAGGAAATTGCAGGCTTTAAAATCGTCAAAACAACTGGTAGATTTATAGGATAATTGATTGAGTTATATTCTGAAGGGAAAATTGGATCATTATACAAAAAATTAACTGAAAAGATTGGGATTATCTATGATATTTCCCACAATGAAAAAATTCTTGGATTTCTTAGAAAAAAGATGGAGGGATGTAGAGGTTTCATATGATCGGGCTAAAGATGCAGGTATTAGTAAAATTATGCAATATTGGGCTCAAATAGAAAGAATAGAATTAGATAAAAATATATACACTGCGCTTCACGAAAAAGAGGAAAAAAGTAAAATTTTTGTCATTTTTTAATTTTTACGAATCATACAACAAAGTGACTGTCATTAGATGTTTGTGTAATGTTTAAGAATATGTTGTAAAGCAGTATGCAATCATTTTTTAAATAACAAATGTCAAAAAATAACTTCTTCCAAAATAATGATTTTATTGAAAAATAAAAAAAAATTACATTGTACATTTTTTCTGTTTTCTTTATAAAATTACAATTAGGTCGTGATTATTAGTACTGCGTTTTACCACCTATATTGTGAATTACACTCCTAATTCGATTTGGCATTGAATTGATCAAATTCTGGATATGTTTTGAGGAAAAGCTGTCCATTCTTCCATGAGCGCCAACCGAAGCTCCTCGAAGAATTTACACACATAGAAAAAGCATAGTTCTGTTGTCCGAAAAATAAGTAGTACATTACACATTCACTAGAATCGACTTAGTGGGCCCTTTAGGTAGTTAATTTGATTATCACATTAACTGCATAAACAAATTGTATAAACTGTTCAATATACCGCAACACATTAAGATTCGATCAGTTGGAGTTATTCGTGATTAAAAGTTTACAAATTACACGGCAAAAAAGCATGTTTTTAAACGGTTTTTCACGAATTACACCAAAAATGTACATTTTATTGGGAAAACTGAAGATATAAAATAAAGCTTATAAAGCAAAGAGATTCTTTTTTTATTATTACCGTTAACTGTTAACTTAATATTAACAAATTTATGACTGTTTGAAAGTAGACTTTTATACATCGAATACAAAACTCCAAGCATATGAAGTTAAATAAGTGGAAAACGGTAAGTTTTTTATGGAAAACTGACAGAGACTTTTTTAAGGATCTTAAAAAACCTTTAAAATGCCCACTAGTAAAAGAGATTTGCATAAAAGTTAAGGTAAGTTGTAACTAAAATGAAGGCGGCTTATATTTTTTGTGACGCAAAAATTAAAAAACGTCCGAGCCAAAAGTGTCTTCTTTGAAACCATTTATTGCTCATTTACAATTATTAACCTTATTTAAAAACAAACATTACATTTTACAAGATCAACTGGTTTAGAGAGTGTTTGATTTTAAAAAAATCCGTGTTTAAAATAAAGACACTATTTTTTAGAATTTCTCAAAATCCCACTTTTTTCAACATAACTCAACAACTAAAAAAAGATACAGAAAAAATTCTACAGTATAAAAAAATACTGACGATTTTTATTATTTTTTTATTTGTATAAAGTAAAAATTAAACGAGATTTGATTGATGAAAGGTTGTACTCGCATACGTTTAGCACCAACTCTTTTTTTTAAGTAGGACTTGAAAAAAAAATTAATATAACTATCTACACGCACAAACTGACACATGTGTAGTAGTAACATTTTAAAATATTACTATTTAAGCCAACTTGCTTTAATAAAATGTTGATATTAAGAAAGATACAGGCTGTTAAAGTGGAAATTAAAAATTCTATTTTTCGCTATTACTTTTACGTTTATAAATATTTTTGGACCAAAATTTACATTAATTAAATGCTTTAAAGCAAGATAAATTATAATTGTATACAAACTTTAATGTAACTAATAGAGGGCGCCACATATGCCACATGTGTGTCATAGATTTGCGCTTAACTTTTTTGCTCTTAAAGTTAGCTCTATTTGTGGTAAAAAATAATAAAGCCACATTATTTTTACATGGAAAATGTATAATTGTTGATAACCTCAAAATTTAACCGTTTTCGAGATATTCGCATTTTATAAGTCAGCTGCATAATAATTCTTAGTTGTAATATTTGTGCGGTGAAGCACTGAATACATGTAGATAAGCATAATTCACAGTTTATTCTTATTACAACGACTCAAAGATGATAATGTAACATTACAAAATTTTTTTTATGGCTGCTAAATGTCTTATTGAAGAAAATATTCTTCATCTTCTTCTTTAGGTGACGTGTCCGTATTCAGACGTTGGCCGTCATCATGTTTACAATTTTCCTTTTCTATCGCTTCTTAAGTTTCTATACCTACTGGAGTTGTATTACTTTTTCCCTATTGTAAAATGCTGAAAACCCAAAATATGTGGTTTATGTAAGATGGTACACCACCACATTCTAGAGAGAAGGCAGTGAGAACATACTTAAATATAACTGTTCTGAACGTTGGATTGATCGTGGCAGTCATATTCCTTTGCAATGTGGTGAGATATTGATATAATTATTTAATTTATAAAACATCTCAAACGAATACTTATCATTCATTACGTAAATTATTTACCCATTTTTATTAAGACAATTAGAAACTAAAGCCCAGATATTGAACAACACATATGTGTCTTGTTTCATAATACTTTTGCTACCAATCTAACCTTAAAGGCTCAGCATTTTTACAAAACATCATCGTTGGCCTACTAACCGATATTGTTATAAATATAGTAAACACACAGGTAATTTAGTTCAGCATAATATTAGGTCATTAGTTAATCATAATAGACCATTTGTTCGAGATATAATTATAGTTACTCGTAAGCTGTAACGTAATCAAATAATAAAGTAATTACATCGATGTGTTATTCCGTATTTATATAAGTAACCAATGAATTAAATACATCACAGTTTAACACATTATTTAACCTCTGCCACAAATAAGATGTAGTTCCATAATATACCATAAGGTTTGGATATCTATCCAAAAGAATATATTCATCCATTATACATTATAACCACCACGTAGCTCAGAATTTAATCCGCTTGATTTTGGTGTATGGAGCGTATTAAAATAACGTGTCTATAGGAATCCCATAAACATTCGCAACCAACTATGGGAAGAAATAAATACTGCAACAGTTTCTTTAGAACCAATGATGCATTTTAACATGAGACGATCTTTTATGTAATATATTGACAAATGAATTAAAGAAAATGGTAGACATATCGAACATTTACTTTGACAAAAAGTTATGTTATTTAGTTTAACTATTTCTTAATTTGGTTTGTAAACAAAATGTTTTGATTATGACTTTAATTTTACATAAAACGTAAAATGTTTGATGTAAAATCCTATTACTCTGTTTTTGTCAAATCCGATTATTAATTATCCTGCTGATATATTTATTTTATTTAATATTTCGTTAACTATTAACTTTAGTTAAAGGTATTTTATACCAAAATTTAGATTTATTAATGTTTTTGTCTATTTTTCCTTCGTTGCCTGCAGTAATTGCCTTAAATCAGAATTATGCAGCTGATTTGTAAAATGCGATTATCACGAAAACTGTTAAGTTTTAAAGTTATTAAGAAGTATACCTTTTTTTTTTGTTAAAATAATGTATCTTTAATATTTTTTATCCTTAATACAGGTAACTTAAAGAGCAAAAAAGTTAAGTGCAAATTTATACCACATATGTGGAATAAGTGGCGCCCTCTATCAGTTACATTAAAATGTGCATCAAATTTTAATTTGTCATATTTAAAAGTACCTAGTTGTAAATTTTTATACATAAATGTTTACAAACATGAAAGTTATAGCGAAAAATATAATTTTAAATTTGCACTTTAATACTCTGTATCTTTCTTAATGTCAACATTTTATAAAAGCAATTTGGCTTAAATCGTAATATTTTAAAGTGTAGAATTTACGGTTTTCGTTTGTACAATTACTTAAGGACCACCCTGTATATATATATATATATATATATATATATATATATATATATATATATATATATATATATATTTATATATATATATAAATATATATATATATATATATATATATATATATATATATATATATATATATATATATATATATACAGGGTGGTCCTTAAGTAATTGTACAAAAAGAAACAGTAGATTTTACACTTCAAAATATTACGATTTAAGCCAAATTGCTTTAATAAAATGTTGATATTAAGAAAGATACAGGGTGTTAAAGTGCAAAATTAAAATTTTATTTTTCGCTATAACTTTCATCTTTGTAAACATTTATATATAAAAATTTACAACTGGGTACTTTTAAAAATGAGAAATTATAGTTTGATACACACTTTGATGTAACTTATAGAGGGCGCTACTTATGCCACATATGTGGTATAAATTTGCACTTAACTTTTTTGCTCTTTAAGTTACCTGTATTTGGGATAAAAAAATATTAAAGATACATTATTTTAACAAAAACAAGGTATACTTGTTAATAACTTCAAAACTCAACAGTTTTCGAGATAATCGCATTTTAAAAATCAGCTGCATAATCCTGATCTAAGGCAATTACTCCAGGCAACGAAGAAAAAATAAACAAAAACATTAATACTTCTGAATTTTGGTATAAAATACCTTTAACTAAAGTTAATAGTTAACGAAATATTAAATAAAATAAATATATCAGCAGGATAATTAATAATAGGATTTGACAAAATAACAGAATAATAGGATTTTACATCAAACATTTTACGTTTTATGTTAATTAAAGTCATAGTCAAAACATTTTGTTTACAAACCAAATTAAGAAATAGTTAAACTAAATAACATAACTTTTTGTCAAAGTAAATGTTCGATATGTCCACCATTTTCTTTAATTCATTTGTCAATATATTCTTCTAAAGAAACTGCTGCAGTATTTATTTCTTCTAATAGTTGGTTGCGAATGTTTATGTGATTCTTATAGACACGTTGTTTTAATGCGCCCCATACACCAAAATCAAGCGGATTAAATTCGGGGCTACGTGGTGGCTATAATGTATAATGGATGAACATATTATTTTAAATACATATCCAAATCTTATGCTATATTATGGAACTACATTTTATTTGTCGTAGAAGTTAAATAATGTATTAAACTGTGATGTATCTCGTTCATTGCCTACTTATATACACACCGAATAGTGTATCGATGACATTACTAATTTATATGATTACGTTACAGCTTACTAGTAACTATAATTACATCTCGAACAAATGAACTATGATGATTTACTAACGAACTAATATTATGCTGAACTATATTGCCTGTGTGTTTACTATATTTATAACAATATCGGTTATTAGGACAACGATGATGTTTTTGTAAAAATGCTGAGTCTTTCAGGTTAGATTTGTAGCAAAAGTATTATGAAACAGGACACATATGTGTTATTCAATACCTGTGCTCTAGTTTCTATTTGTCCTAATAAAAATGGGTAAACAATTTACGTAATGAACAATAAGTATTCTTTTCGGATTTTTTATGAATTTAATAATTATATCAATATTTCACCATATTGCCAAGGAATATGACTACCACGACCAATCCAACGTTCAGAAAAGTTATATTTAAGTATGTTCCAACTGCCTTCTCTCTAGAATATGGTGGTGTACCTTCTTGCATAATACACATATTTTGGGTTTTTAGCATTTCACAATAGAGAAAAAGTAATAAAACGCCATTTTACAAACTTAAGAAGCGATAGCAAAGGGAAATTGTAAACATGATGACGGCTAACGTCTGAGTACGGACACGGCACCTAAAGAAGAAGTTGAAATATCTTTTCTCCAATAAGACGTTTATCACCCATAACAAAACATTTTGTGATGTTACATTATCATCTTTGAGTTGTTTTAATGAGAATAAACTATAAATTATGCTTATCTACAGGTATTCAGTGCTTTACCGCACAAATATCAAACTAGAATTATTGTGCAGCTGACTTATAAAATGCATTTATCTCGAAAACGGTTGAATTTTCAGGTTACTAACAGGTATACCTTTTCTTTGTAAAAATAATGTATCTTTAATATTTTTTAACACAAATTGAGTTAACTTAAAGAGCAAAAAAGTTAAGCACAAATTTATGCCACACATGTGGCAAATGTGGCGCCCTTTATTAGTTACATTAAAGTAAGTATAAAATTATAATTTATCCTACTCAAGAGCATCCAACTGTAAATTTTTGTCCAAAAATATTTACAAACATAAAAGTTATAGCGAAAAATAAGATTTTAAATTTCCACTGTAACACCCTGTATCTTTCTTAATATTAACATTTTATTAAAGCAAGTTGGCTTAAATCGTAATATTTTAAAGTGCAGAATCTACGGTTTCTGTTTGTACAATTACTTAAGGATCACCCTGTATATATATATATATACATATATTATGATCCGAAATTGTATATAGAGAAAAAGAAGAAGACAAACAATTTGTAAAATTATGTTACAGTTATATTCTAGATATACGGTTTTAATTATATAGTTTTGGTGAAGTGAATGAGACTTTGTCAATTTTAGATTTATGTTTGTACTGATAGATATAAGAATAGTTTGTAAATAATAGGTTGCATTGATATGTGATATCTACCTGCCGTTTTCAGGGAGTCATTTCTGTTATCTCAAAAGCTGTCATTAACGGTGAAGGAGAAAGTAGAAAATAATTGTCTTGCATAATTTGTACACAATTACGGGAATTTGAAATTAGTCGAGATTTAAGAATTTGGAGAGTTTTGGAATTTGGTTGAATGCAAAAAAAGAATGTTTTTATTGGTTACAAGAAATTATGGAAGGGATAGACAGACGGGAATGAGATTGAAAAAGCAAGGAGGATCATCTGCTGGGGACTTAAAGCAAGTGAAGACAAAATCGAAAGGAGCGTGCCGATAGTTTGTTTTTTTAAACCGGTGAAAGAAAAATTATTGTGGCGAAAAGTAGTGCAAAGAAAGCTGTAGTTGCAGTAAAATAATTTACTATTCTTGGAGCGAAGCATAGCTAAGGAGAATTTTTTCCCTCCAATGGGAGCAATAAATTTTGTTAGGAGTTTGTCGACAGTTTTGTTTTTATAAGCAGAACCCGGAAAGGAGTTTGTTGGATAAGGAACTAATTAAAGTAAATCCTTTTAGAAAAATACAGAGGCAAATTGTGGAAAAAAGACATTGATTGAACTTTATTTAATTTGAATTTGTTTTGTGGTTAATTGGTTATTTAACGAATTTTCATGTAGACACCAGATTAATAAATATATGTTTTTCTCATCTCAGGGTTCTTAATTGAGTTCAAAAACCTTACCTTTTTTTTTAATAGTGCTCGAGAAAAAGGATGAGGAGAAGAAAATAAATAAAAGAAACCAATTGGTGCAATAAATCAAAAATACAATGACCAAGTGCCTTTGTAGATTTTCATACATTAAATAAATATCTTATAAATAAATGTTTCCCTAAATTATACACGGTTCACAATTTGTCGATAGCTCACTACAAGTTTAACCCTAATTAAAGAGCTGAAATACAGAGAGGATAGGTAATACGATATAATAGTAAAAACCAACCCGAAACTGACGGTTTAAGATGTTTTCGACTAACTCACCTTGTATCTGAAGGAATACAATACCTTATAATCCTATTACGAGGGTATTTTGAATGGTTACAGATGTGTTACACCAGTGTCGTAGAGTATATGATTGAAACATTTTTTTGAACTAAATAAATATATTTTTTAAATTGTACTTATGTAAATTGTATTTTTTAATAAAACTTCTTTATTTTATTCAAAAATAAAAAGTTTCTTGCCATTTGTAAAAGATACATATATTTAATTAAGGGGAAAAGCGCCAAATGTCGCCTGGCATAATTTCCAATGTGTTTTAAATGTATCCATTATTTTCGAATCCGTAGAAAACTAATAAATATTTTTGAAAAATTTAAACGCAGAATAGAAGATTACATTATTACTGAGGGCAGAAAGTCCCTGAAAACTTCTACAATGTTTATTTTAATATTTTATGTAACAGGGGTGAAAATAAAAGAGAAAATATAGTATAATTTTTAATTGAAAATATTGCATGCAAAACAAACTTTTTATTTATTCTAATAAATATTTCATTCTGCATTTAAATTTTTCAAAAATGCTGTTTAGTTTTCTCAGGATTTGAAAAAAAAATGGATACATTTAAAACACATTGAACATTTTGACAGGCGACATTTTGCGCCTTTCCCCTTTAATACCTTACGATTACAACTATTATTACTTACCTTATATAATTACGATTAGAAAACTATTCAAATTCAAAATAAATAGGATCAACTTCGGAATCAGAGTCATCTTGAGGGTTAATAATTAGCGGTTGTGTCTCTACGGTCGCTTCAATTATGTTATCAAGATCCCACATTTTTTGTTCTTTTTCTATTACATGCCTTACTGCATCTTTCCAGTTTTGTTCTGTAATATGTTGTAAAGACTCGTATAACAATTCACGTACAGCTTGTATTTTATATAACATATTTTTTCTAGCTACATAACTTTTCATTTGTGCCCAAATGAGTTCAATTGGATTTATTTCGCAGTGGTAGGGTGGAAGTCTAAGGACTGTAATGTTTCGCCTTTCCGCCATTTTGTCAACTACGTATTCCTTGAACTTAGATTTGTGTTGCCGGGAAATTTTTAGAAGTTCTGCTTTTACCATTCCATCTTCGTAAGGCAGATACTTATTCCGCAGCCAGTCAAGAATATCCTGTTTCTTCCACGCAGTCGTTGGAAGTCTTTCTACTAGTCGTGAATGATAAGGTGCATTATCTAATACTTTAATTGAATTTGGTTATATGGGTTCAATAATCTGCTCAAAATACTCTTCGAAAACATCAGCTGTCATCTCCTCGTGATAGTCGTTTGTGCTTTTGGACTGAAATTCCAACAAACCATGCTTAACAAATCCTTTTTTGCTGCCAATGTGAGAAATTATTAATCTACTGCCTTTACCAGAAGGTGGGGAGATACCAGTAGACCAACCTTCTATAAAGGCTTACCTGGAGCTTCATATATTTTTATCTGACCAAATTTTTTTAGAGTATGACCTGGGTTTACCCTCGTATCATCCTGGTAGAAGATGGTCCTTCCTTCAGCCCGGAATTTTCGTATGGATCTTAGATAATTTCTTCTCCAACATATTATCTTCTCCCGGTTAATCAAAAGTGATTTTCCCCGGTCTGATTTCTCCCACCGCAAATTTAATTCTTTTAAAACTTGCCACAATTTAGTTCGTCCGATATGAGGCAAATCCGGGTCGTCTCTAACTTCTTGTAAAATTTTGATTAGGTTTGGTATTTCTTTTTTGAAAAAAAATCCATGAATTTTCCTTCGAATACCATTTTTGGCAAATTCATCAATTTCAATAGTCTTTTTCCCTCTCTTTAAGTGTTCGTTTGTGTTTGGGTTAGCTATACCGTGTTTTTTTCTTTCTGATAGGAACCTATATATAGTTGACTCTCCTACGCCAGTCACGTTGGCACAACTTTCGACTATGTTGCGAACAGTGTTTGTGGGATTCTGAGAAACCAGAGCATCGTGAACATTCAGGACAATAGTCTTCTCTCTTGGTGAATAGACAGACTTACTGACTGTACGCAACAGTACCGGTGTAAAACTTGATGATGTTAATGATGAAGCCATCACAAACAATCCAACAAAACGAGCACGAGCGAAAGGTACGTATATGTTAGTAGGTATATGGAATAAAAAATCACTAACGCACTGCATATAATTCGCAAAAGAAATATTCGAGACGCTAATTACTGCTGTAGACGCGGACACACCAACGAGCCGTAAATTACATGCGATTAAGTTAAGTTTCGAATATAAACTGAACAAACGAGGCACGTGGCCAAAGCATACCCATTATATTATTAAAAATCTGTTTAATTCCATCCTAATTATCTTGCAACTAATAGTACCTTCGGATATGAATTCCAGGTTTTCTAGTAAAGTGATTAAACGCGAAGATTAGTATTGAAATATCCAAAGAGATAAGGTATTCTTATTTACAAAATTGTTAATGGTTAAATTCTTATTTTTATTAATATAATATAATTACATAACATTAGCCGTGAAAGTTTTAATTATTTTTTTGCTAAATATATTAGTATTAAAATATTATTAATATTATATATATATAACAGTATTAAAAAGTAATAAATTATTATTTAATAAATAAACACCTCAGGAACTCCTATGGTTTACGACCGTTTTATGAGTTTGAGGCACATTTCGTGCTCTCAACAATTTATGAACGGAGAATACTTTGTTGCATATAGAATTAACTACACAACAAATTCAAATTAAATATAGTTCAATCAATGTCTCGTTTCCACAATTTGTCTCTGTATTTTTCTAAAAGGTTTTACTTTAATTAGTTCCCTATCCAACAAACTCCTTTCCGGGTTCTGCTTATAAAAAGAATACTATCGATACAATCCTAACAATGTTTATTGCTCCTATTGGAGCGCCAAATTCTCCTTAGCTATGCTTCGCTCCAAGAATAGTAAATTAGTTTACTTACAAATACTGCAACTACAGCTTTTAACACTTTCTTTGCACTACTTTTCGCCACAATAATTTTTCTTTCACCGGTTTAAAAAAACAAACTATCGGCACACTCAGGCCCAGCAGATGATCCTTCTTGCTTTTTCAATCTCCTTCCCGTCTATCCCTTCCATAATTTCTTGTAATCAATAAAGACATTATTTTTTTACATTCAACCAAATTCCAAAACTCTCCAAAATCTTAAAACTCGACTAATTTCAAATTTTCGTGACTGTGTACAAATCATACCAGACAATAACTTTCTACTTTCTCCCTTACCGTTAATGACCGCTTTTGAGATAATAGAAATGAATCCCTGAAAACGGCAGGTAGGTATCATATCAGGTCTATCAAGCACTAAATAATAATCTTCATACTGCCACTGTTTTTTTGTGACTACGCCAAAGCTTTTGATTGTGGAAATCACGACATTTGGATAAAAAATTGAATTTCTACGGAATTCGAGGTATTTCTTTTTATTGGTTCCAATCTTACTTAAATAATATGAAACAACTAGTTAGAGCAAGTGATACTGATTCTAGTCACAAAGCATTGTATGTGGAGTACCACAAGGTTCAGTACTGGGTCCTCTACTTTTTTTTATCTTTATAAATGACATCACTAACTTAAAATTCGATGAAAAAATTTTTCTTTTTGCTGATGATACCAGTATTACCTGGAAGAACTTTAATATTGCAACTCTTCATGCAATTATAACTTCTGATCTACTTAAAATAAAAACCTGGTCTGACTCTAATTTACTCTTTTTTAACGTTGATCAGACAGTAGCATTATCCCATAAAGGAGCTCTTCAACCCTTGCTTCTTAATAATATCCAGATCTGTATAATTGATTCTGTAAAATTTCTTGGTAATTTTATGGACAGCAACCTTAAATGGTCCCTTCATATTAATTTGTTAAGTAAGAAACTAGCCTCAGCCTGCTATGCAATAAGATCTGTTTCGAAGGAAATGAATTTAGCATCTTCCAAAATAACATATTTTTATTTGTTCGAGTCGCATCTTCGATATGGCTTTCCTTTTTGGGATTCTAGTACAGTTGCCTCAGTAGAATAACACATTGCAAAAACTACTTAAAAAATCACGTGATTTTAACTCTTTCCTCTCTATATATTCTAGAAACTGTTTGCTTAATTCGTAAACATCTACATGTTCTTCCAGCAAGACCTAGTCATGACTACTCCACCAGAAATTCAAGCTTTGATGTGTATTTACCGATCCCATCCACTGAGTTAGTAAAGAATTCTATATTATATTCGACAAAAAAATTAATACAACCATCTCCCTTTGCAACTTAAATCTACAACTTCTTTCCCTAAGTTCCGTAAATTGACAAAAGCCTATCTATCTAAAAGACCTTATTACTCAATGGAGGAGTTTCTTAACGAATACTTAAGAAAGTACAGTACGTTTAGGTACAAGCAACAAAGTATTTATATATATATATATATATATATATATATATATATTTCTTATAACTAAACAGCTAATGACGGAAAGAAGACAACTACTAGCGCAAAACAAACGCCATACTCAAGAATACAGAGAACTTAATAAAACAATTAGAAAAGAACTAAAACGCGACATACAAAAATGGAACGAGAACATAATAGAGCGAGTCATTAAAAACAACACAGGCTTAAAATGTCTAAGACCTGCACTGGGAGTTCAAAAAATCATCAAAATAAAAGACGCCAACAATAAGGAAGAGAAGGACAAATATAAAATAACAAATATTGTCGAAGACTTCTAGACATCCTTGTACAGCTCTCAAGGCCAGCCTAATGAAACAACAAAGGAGAACGTCAAAAGAAAAATAAAAAACGTGGGATCAGAAGTACTACCAAATATAAAGGGATTCAAAATGGAAAGAGCTTTGAAAGAGCTAAAAAATAATAAAGCTCCAGGACACGACGGTATAATTGCCGAGCTCTTGAAAACAAGCAAGACATTAACAATCCCTGTATTAACAGAGCTACTTAATAGATGTCTCCATAATAGCAAGATCCCTAAAGACTGGAACGAGAGTCTAGTAATACTCTTACACAAAAAGGGGACAAATATGATCTACAGAATTATAGACCTATATCGTTGCTCAGTCAAGTATACAAACTATTTATGAGATTAACAACCGGTTAACCTACAAAATGGACAATTACCAACCGGTTGAACAGGCTGGCTTCCGCAAAGGATATAGTACATCAGACCATCTGCTGACAATGAGAACATTGATAGAGAAGGCAAATGAATACCAACTACCCGTATTTCTTGCCTTCGTAAGCTATTAATAATTGTAGAATAGATTCGAAATATAGGCAACTAATACATAATATACATGAAAATGCAACTATGATAGTACAACTAGACGAAAATACAAATCCCGTCCCCATTAAGATAGGAGTGAGACTAGGAGACGTAATATTGCCAAAACTTTTCAACCTAGCCCTAGAAGATGTCTTCAAAACTACAAATTGGTCAATCTATGGTATTAACGTTAATGGCAACAAGTTAAACCACCTCAGATTCGCTGACGACATAGTGATTATAGCGAGCACATTCGAGGAACTGCAAATTATGATGGGAGAACTAGCAGCCAACTCCCAATACGTCGGCCTAAAAATGAATATGAAAAAAACAAAAATAATAAATCCAGGAATATATCTACCTAGGCCAAATCCTGAGACTTGACAAAGAGAACCAAAGTGCGGAAATTACTAGAAGAGCAAGACTAGCATGGGCAGGATTTGGAAAACTTAGTTGGATACTTAAGAACCGCAAAATACCCCAATACTTGAGGAGCAAAGTGTTCAACCAATGCATCCTTCCTATCATGACATATGGATGTCAAACCTGGACCCTAACCAAGGCAAACATGAATAAACTAGCCACAACAGAAAGAACAATGGAAAGAGCAATGTTAGGTATACGATTGTCAGATAAAAAGAGGAATGACTGGGTAAGATCCAAAACTAAAGTCGAGGACATAGCAATAAAAATTGCCAAAATTAAATGGAGCTTCGCGGGCCACACTGCTGGACAAAAAGACCAACGTTGGAATACTGAAATACAACATTGGAGACCTTACGAAACTAAACGACCAAGAAGAAGACCACAGATGAGATGGGTTGATGAAATTAAAAGAATAGCCGGAAGAAATTGGAAATATGTTGCTCAGGATAGAGACCGATGGAAGGAGTTGGAAGAGGCCTATGTCCAAACATGGACGACAGAAAACTAAGAAGAAGAAGATATATATATATATATATATATATATATATATATATATATATATATATATATATATATATATATTTGGGTATCACATGCAGCAGCTTAAACTTATTCGTAAACTAGTTCGTAGGGTTTTATTATGCAATTTGCAATTTAGTGAAATTTTGCAATGGATTGTATATTTTATTTTATTATGTTTTATTCTGTGATATTGACGATTTATCTAATTTTAGTAAATTTTAATTGTTATTGTTATTATTATTTTTATTTTTTTTTTTTACTTTTCTAAGCTTTGTCCATAAAATTGTACAATTTTCAGTTTTTCATTTTTCAATTGACAATAAAGCATATTTCTATTCTATTTTAAAATTGATTTCTATTTTAACACTTCATTAACACTATAAAATTAAAACTGTTTATCTAAAATATAACTATAACATAATTTTACAAATTGTTTGTCTTCTTAAAAATGATTTCAAGTAATCGAATGAACTATCTTACAAGTAAAGTCGTCCCAGGAACGCAATCCGCAACATTGGCAATTTCATTTTAAAGTCGTCTACTTTAAAATGTATAATATATGTGTTACTTGTCAATATAAATGAGTCAGATAAAATTAAACTATTAGAAGAATTTTTCATTAAGTCAAAAAAACAAAATTGGTCCAATTTATTAATAATTGTATTTTGACAACGATTTCTGATGTGAAGGTTGTAATTTCAATAAACTTATTTTAACATTAAAATATTAATTAATATCAACAAATTGTTATCTTATCCAGACAATTATTAAGTTTTAATGAATCTAAGATAAAAATTTGAACACCCTTATAACAAAAAGACTCTTTGCCTAATACCATTTTTCTTCCTACACACTCACTCACACACAAGCTGAGACTGGTTTAAGTTTTATATTTTGTCATGCAGTTTTCATAACAGACTGTTTTTTATAAGGGCAGGTTGTTGGACTTCCGCTTAACCCTCCTCCTTTATCTGGGCTTGGAACCGGCAAGAAAGACTGTTAAGCTACTCGATCCAACCAACAGTCATTCCAGGCGGAATATAGTCCAAGAGTTTAAATCCCAACGTCTTAGATGGGCTGGCCATGTCCATAAACTCCCTAATAACCGCCTTGCCAAATTAATATGGGAGGAATCCCCCACAGGAAGAAGACCTTTAGGACGTCCACGAATGCGATGGAGAGACAATATATGGTCAGATCTAAGAACAATGGGGCTGCCCAGTGACCCAACTATTATGGACGACCGTTCAAGATGGAAGCAAGTTGTGCAGTCAGCCAAAACCCACCCCGGGTTGTAGTGCTACGAGAAGAAGAAGAAGAAGACAACACGTTTACCACAAATGTGTAATTTTTACTTGAAGTAGTGGGCATATATCTAAGAAACAATACACTGAAAATATTTTTTTCTACAAAAATACTTCCGTATTCCATCATCGTCTCTGTAGATTTATTTAAATCCTAAAAAAAGAAAAATTGACCGTGTACCGATGCTGTCAAATATAGTGCACTCAAGCAGAAAATTCTCCAGACGTCTGGGTGATTTCCATATTTATTCGACTCACAGAAAAATCCCAAAAAATACGAAATATGTATTAATCATTTATGTATAAGGAATATACTATACAAAGCTTCAAAAATATAACATTATAAGTTTGTCTAATTGTAGCAGTAAAAGATCAAATATTTTTTCCACTTTTAAGATTAATCAATCACTGTAAGAAAAGTAAAAAAAAAGTGGTACAGTAGGCGGTATTGTAGACGAGCGGGAGGTTTCATATTATGTTAAATAATACGTTTAAAATTGAATAAAGTTATTTATTTATTATTGTTATAGATTTTAATAAAATTTAAATACATGTTGCATAACGGTCACCATTGGTCACATCATCGAATCAAACACCACTGACCTATCAGAAATCATCCGATTTTACAATTCCACTGAGGGAGGAGTAGACACAACATTATACTTTTTTTATAGCCTGCTAAATATTGTGTCCTTTTACGTGGTTCTAATGCACCGAAAAAGAAAATGGTTGCCAACAGAAGAGCTTGCCTAAAAAAACTGGCACTTAATTTAGTGGTAGCTCTAATGAAAAGTTAGGAACTTTGCGAAACTATTTTCAATGTGCTAACAATACCTAATCCAGTAAAAGTATCAACAAAACTGGTTGCTACCATAGGTAGATGCACATTGTGTCCCAGAAGCGAAGCTCGAAAATCCAGAGTTGATTCATATCCAGATGTTTCATATGCAAAAAATTCATTTGTTTTGCAGTACTAAATATATATACAGGGTGGTCCTTAAGTAATTGTACAAAAAGAAACAGTAGATTCTACACTTTAAAATATTACGATTTAAGCCAAATTGCTTTAATCAAATGTTAATATTAAGAAAGATACAGGGTGTTAAAGTGCAAAATTAAAATTTTATTTTTCGGTATAACTTTCATGTTTGTAAACATTTATGTATAAAAATTTACAACTGGGTACTTTTAAATATGAGAAATTTTAATTTAATGCACACTTTGATGTAACTAATAGAGGGCGTCACATATGCCACATATGTGGCATAAATTTGCACTTAACTTTTTGCTCTTTAAGTTACCTGCATTTGTGACAATAAATATTAAAGATACTGATGGAAGATTTATCAGTAGTAGAATTACGCAAAAAAATACCTAATCGCCGCTATAAAACAAATAATGAAAATGCCGCCTCTAGACGCAAATACACTATGGTGTACAATTTAAGGTTGGACGACGAGAACATCCAAGCATGTATAAAGTTTTTTCTGGGTACATTTAATATATCTGGAAAAAAAGTTGAAACGGCTTTAAAAAAGTCAAAGTCGTCAGGTATCATAAAGAAGGACAAGATAAGTCAAAAAGTTCCCCCTAATAAAATCCCAGATAATTAAAAGGAGGTAGTACGTAATCACATTAAATCACTACCGGTGATTGATTCTCACTATTGTCGAAGTTCAACCAAGAGGAAATACGTACCTTCTGGTTTGTCTGAAAAACGACTTTACCAGGATTATTTAAAATACTGCGAAGAATATCAGGAAGATTCAGTGTCGTTTTATTATTATAAACATAATATTCAGCACCGAATTTACCTATGGTTTCCATAAACCAAAAACAAACCTATGTAGCTTTTGAACACAATTCACAAATAAAACTGAAGACGAAAAAGAAAAACATCAAGATGAATGCAATCTACATCAAATTCGAAAGAAGGAGGCTAGAGAGCATAAGAAAATTGACAAAGATCGTGCCAAAATTTATAATACTTTTAATACCTTCACTATGGATATGGAAAAGCTTTTACTGACTTCTCAATTAGAAGTGGAACAATGATATTATAAACGGTAAAAAAGTAGAATTTTACGGTGTATAATCTCAAAACTACTGTTGCTATTAACTACATGTGGCATGAATTGAATGGTACAAACTGATCATCAGAAGTAGCTACATGCTTATGGAACATGCTTTCTGAGCTACCATCTGAAGTGAGTGAAGTAACATTTTATTTTGATACTGCAACAGGTCAAAATAGAAATTTTATTTTATCTGCAATGTTTATAAAAGCTTTGTCTTCTTTTGATAATTTACAAATTATTAATTAAAAGTTCATGGAATCCGGACATTCCGGAATGGAATGCGACAGCGTTCATTCTGCGATTGAAAGTAGGACGAAAAATTAAAATATATGTGCCTGACTGGTGTTATACAGTGGCAAGAACAGCCAAAGTAAATTACCCTCTATACGTCGTTAAGAAATTAGATTACAGCCATTTTTTAGATTTTAAAACAGCGAAAAATTAATTATTATTAACAAAACGAAGACAGTCGATAGCGATGTTATGAAGTGGTTAAATATCAAATGGATGCAATATAGAAAAGAACACATTGATATAATCTTCTATAAAACACAACGTAGTCAGGTCGACTTCAAACAATTGTGCATTCGTAGAAACACTCGAGTTGACAACAATGTTTTCAGTGAGGTTCCGAAACTGTATCCTTCTGCTTAAGGAATAGAGCCTAAGCAACTAAAAGATCTACAAGATCTTTGTAGGTCAGGTACTATCCCAGCCACCTACCATGATTACTACCTCCGACTTCTAAAACCAATAGAGAGAATCGCTGCAGACGATTCGGAATCCGAGTAGCGATAAAATAATAAGATTTCTGTATATTCAATGTTAAATAGTATTCAATGTTAAAGACTAAAAACTAAATTGAATTTCTCATACTTTTGTGTTATTTTTGTATCCAAAATTAAACATTTTAGGCATAATATCACCTTGTATTATTTAATTTTGTAGACTTAGATTTTTTCGCACAACAAAAAACAGTATGACTTGTGAAAAGTTATCTAGTGGTGAATGGAGCTAAGTGAACGAAACCCTTCTACTATCATATAAATCAATGTTTTATTAGTGTTTGGTTCAGTACAAAGTAGGTAACACTTTATTTGATAAATCCTAAAAAAATTTTAGGAATAGTTCAATGAACAGGAAAGTTATAAGCTAAAATGTATTTTTTCCTGGACATGGTAATCTAAAATGCTCATTATCTCGAAACTGCCTTTCGTTGGTTAGCTCTCTTCACATCCACGGCGACGATATATATATATATATATATATATATATATATATATATATATATATATATATGTATATTTAGTGGTATATATTTATGTTTTCTTGGGCTTAGGTTCATAAAAAAATTTTTGATTTGATACTAAGACATTTTCATATATTTTTTCGACATTTCGGCAGGAAATCCATGCCTTTTTCAAGAAGTAATATTGACTAAAAAAACATTTTATGACAGACATAATACGGTTTTAGTTCAACCAAGCATGTAAAAATTCGGTACTAACAAGTAGACATCACAATTAAAATAATATTAAAAACATAGGACATACCGACTAAGTCACTACATGTAAAATGTTTTTAAAATCTAATGTGTTGTTTATTGATGTTAGTTTATCGTTTAAACAATCAGTTATTTTAACATTATAGGCGTTCTGAGATTGTCTTTTTATGTCTTTTTAAATTAAGTTAAAATATATTTTGTTCAAATTTTTGACATCTTTTTTATCATTTATTGCATTATTATTTTTTTTATTTGTATAGACTCTAGAAGCTCTCTCTTCTTCCTGTTGGGTTCACTTCCCAGGATCTTGGTTTTCTCAAAATCAAATTTATGTTTTTTTTCGTTTTCATGTTTTGTGAAGGCGGTTGAGTTTTTTTTGTCATATTTTTGGGAACGTAGTCTTGAGTTAAGTAGCTGACTGGTTTGTCCAATATAAACTCCATCACAATTCGAGCAGGGAATTTCATATACAACATGCGATCTTTTTAATAGAGGGGTTTTTGTTTTTAATCTTGTAAAATTCTTTTTCAAAAGATTGTGCCCTTTATGAGCAACCGTAATATTATGTTTGGACAGAAGATTTGCAATTTGTTCTGATAATCCTTTTATATAGGGAAGAGACATATAGTTTTTCTTTACCGCGTTGGTTTCATTGTTATTATTGTAATTATAAAATTTATGCAGTCGCGATTTGAAAGTATTGTCGATTAGGTGGTGTGGGTATGAATTAAGTGTTAGTGCTGTTTTTGCTTTTTTAATGGCCTGAGGTCTATTGATAGGATCGGATAATCTAATAGCTCTATCGGCGAGTCCGATAACTACTGATTTCTTTTGAGACAGGGGATGATGAGAGTTGAAATTCAGATATCTCGACGACCAGGTTTTTTTGGTGTACCATGAAGTAGTTATAGTACTGTTTTCTCCATGTAAGGTCAGGTCCAGAAAATTAATTTGATAATTTTTTTCAATTTCTAATGTGAAATTTAGTTTTTGGTAAAAGTTATTGAATTCATTTAGTAAAATATCCATTTTATCTTCTGGTGCTGCGCTCAAGCAGTTATCTATATAGCGATAGAAAAAAGGTATATCAAAATTCTATTAAATATAATAAAGTTTAATAAAGTGAAGGTTCGATTATTTGGAGAGTCTAAGGTCCTTTAGGAGTGAAGGAAAGAACCTGTTTGACACTTACGATCTAGTTAAAAAATTTGGACCGATGGTAGTAAAAATTGCGTCACCAATGTTCCTCCCTCTAGAGGGAAGTGAATTTGTATTTTACATTGTGGGCGAGAATCAGGATGGGTAGAAGGTGCTTTATTACTCTCTGCTAAGAGTGTAAGTGATTGTCGCATAGATTATCATCAATATATGGACAGTACTTTGATTAAAAAGTGATTTGAGCAGCAGTTACTACCTAAATTAAAAATAAATAGCGTTATTATTTTGGATAATGTTCCGTTCCATTGTAGACTAATGAGTAAAATTCCAAACATTAATTCAAACAAAGCTGAAATTCAAGATTTTTTATCAAAACACAAAATATATTTTATGGATTCTTACACAAAAAAAAACAACTTGTAGAACTATTAAAATTAGTTAAATGTGATAAAAATTATATTATGGACAGGCTAGCTGAGAATTATGGACATAAAGTATTAAGATTAATTTCTTACTATTGTGTACTGAATTCAATAGAATTGTTGTGGTTTCAATTATTAAAAAGTAATGTGAGGAAAAACAATAATTCTCCTAAATTATTTTCGACTGTTGTAGATTTAATTAAGACCGAATGTAATAATATTACAGCAGATAATTGGAAAAAAATGTATAGGGCATGTCAAAAAACTAGAAGAAAAATACTTATAGTTCGAAAACATTATCAATAGAGTAGTTATCGATTTAAACGATAGCGATGATAGTGATACCGATTTAAATGTAGACGATAATTAAATTTAAATTTTTTTTTGTATTTTTTTACTATGTTAAATATATATTTTAATATAAAAGTCTTACTCATATGTATTTTTCTTTTACTTTGTGGGATTGTCGTAATTTTGATAAAATGTATTAGTATATAAGTCCGACCCTGTATACAACTATACCTAGAAGATTAAATCCGAAATATCTTGCAACGAACAATACATAATACAAGTAGTCATATAGTTTTTTTTCCAATTCAAAAAGAATTTTTTAAATGTTACTGATCGACCGCAAAGGCTTATATTTTTATGTACATTTTCGATGTTAGAATATATTCTGAGATAAATAAAATATTTCTAAAAAGTTAATTTAAAAGATTATGTTTTATTAATGACCAAGATTTGACTCGTAAGTATTTTATTCGTAACCACATACCAGTTAACAGCCAAATAGACAAAAATTGTAAAAAAGTGACCCCGAAATCACATAAAAATGATCCGTTCCCATGATTCGAAAAAAGCCCCAGGTACAAATTAGTAACATAAATCTGAAATACTGAAACACCAATTACCGATAATGGAGGCAATAAGCGGTGCTTTCCTTCTCCTTCCTATTTCGTATTTATTTTTAGCACAAATACGATCGAGTAATTTTTCAACTAAGTGGCCATAGCCGAGTCGTTTGAAAGAGTACAAATCAGTATGTTTTAAAAGAGGACTCCAAGAATCCACTTTTACTGAAGTACGTTATGGAGTTTTTTAAGCTTTGGATAAAAACTGAAGTATATTTGTTAAAAAAAACATGCAGATATAATGATACCTTTTAATGTAATAAGCAGATACAAACAGCCATAATGATAATATGTTTTGCCTTTTTCCAAGCCAATTAATTTTTTTTGTTTAAATTACATAAATATGTAGTAAATAAAGAATCGCGATATGAGTGAATTTGTTTTACACGAACGAACGGATGCTGTCTGTGAATAGACACATACAGTCTGTCCCAAACCCTTCTTTCAGTGCGTCACTAATTTTGACGTCATATAGAATTTTAAGAATGTCGAGAATTATTGCATGACATTTTAGTTAAATTTGACAGTTGCAGGATCGTAATCTGTCTTTTTCTAATTAAAAATAATTCAATGATTTTAATATTAGTCTTTGTCCTTTCTCGATATATCTCGGCATACTTAAAATATTTTTATGACAATAAAAACAAAATTAAATTTTCACTGTAAAATGTCTGATAATACTAATCTGGAATGACAATTATCAGTTGACATTGTGAAAGTACTGTCACGATCGAGACAATCTGCGTCAAATTATATTTATGCGCATCATTGATTGGATATCTATTTAGCGTATTCTAAACTCCAACCAATTATACATCCGTAAGTAAAATTAGCTTTACGATAAATAATTTTCTAAGTTCTATGTATAATAATCACAGACTCACGTTTTTTTCCGTCACTTCTAGCTTAATGTGTTAGAGAGAATTCGATCAACTATGACGCACTAAAAGAAGGGTTTGGGACGAACTATATTGTGTATTTAAATATTTTACAAAAAATGAAAACAAACAATTTTTTTTAATACAATTCTTATTGTCTACTAGTGATGAGTAATATATCGCATGAGAGGTTATTGTATTGTCATCGAATGCCATAGTCTGTGGACTAGTACGCATTTCGATGCGCATCGCCCCGCCTCGAATTTTCCCATTGGCTCTTGACCTGGAAATCCCTATTTGTCGCTCGAACAGCGCATATAAATATTGGCCATTTTCAGGTCAGCCGGGTCAGTCCCTCACGGGCTCTCCGAGAGCTTAGTGCTCTCGAGGTTCTGCTTCCAGCATTTATTTTCCATACTCTGTGGCTGAGAATTGTTTCAACTTAACTTGGTGTTTTATTTCGACGAAAAAATTGTCATGTAAGAACAACAAAATATAACTTTGACTCTTAAAAAATATAACCACCTTTTCTTAGAGCACCCTGTATAATTCACAATATTTTAAAATTGTAGTGTTAACGGCCCAGTATAGTTCCATGAAGAAAAAACTTTACATATTTAGTAGTCGGTACAGAGAAAGAGACGTATAAGATGAGCCACCCTATATATCAGCTAACACGATATAATAAAAAATATAATATTTTATAGCAATTAGTTCCTTACCTCTTCAGCACAAACAACATTATTTTCGATCAATCTTGTATAACGCTCCATTAATCCAATGGCTTCTTCAAATGATCCGACGAACAAACAACTAAGAGCCATGTTAACAACAACATACACATCGTCTGGGGATAAACTTAGTGCCAATCTAAAAGCTTTTAAAGCGTTATCTGGATCTCGTAGTTCCAAAAGAGACACTGAAAATAAATACGTACCATTTCATATTTGTATATCGATAAATCAGGTAGAATTAATTTCAAACAATAATACATTTACAGTGAGCTCCTAAAGTAATGGATAAATTTATTTTATACAATATTATGAATACAAATGGAAAATCATAAAACAGGTCAATTTTAATATATGAAAATACACTTTCCCAATGACATTATTCAAATATATCTTAAACTCCTTGAAAAAAAAATGCCCATAAGCCAGATTTTTCTTTGATATTGTCGATTTGTAGTGCTTCTTAAACTTTTTATACTCACTATAATCTTTTGTAACATCAGCATTTATCTTGACTGTGGAAAGATTTTCTTGTATTACTTTTAATTCATCATCAAACCAAGTAAATTGGAGCTTTACTATGAGTTTGTAATTTTTCTGTCGAAAAATTAATTTCAGTTAACTTTACAATAATTTTGGTAATAAATCGAGCTAATTCTGTTGCTGTTTTGAGAGAAACAACTGAAACCCAGTGGACGCTAACTAACGACTGTTTTACCATTAGAATGCCTTTACTTGGTATATGGTTGCACTATGACTTTTTCAGATTTTGTTTTTAAGTAGAGCAATTGAGCAAGAAAGATAAGCTAGAAAAAAAAGTTGAAAATATAATAGGCAATATATATATATATATATATATATATATATATATATATATATATATATATATAATATATATATATATATATATATATATATATATATATATATATATATATATATATATATATATATATATATATATATATATATATATAATAAATATTAGGCAATCAGTGCGGATTTAGACGAGGGAGAAGCACAATGACCAAGTATTTATAATCACAGAAATACAAGCAAAAAGCTATGAACACAACTTATTAACCATAGCGATATTCATCGACTTCCAACAAGCATACGATAGTAGTAGAATAATGCGAGAAGTGAAAATCAATAGAGAAGGGCTCCTATATCATAAGACACCAAGTTTTGGCATTTGCGGATAATGTAGTGTTGCTGACAAGAGGAAAAAAGAGCTACAGGAGATAGTACACAGAATAGTAAAAGCAGCAAAGAAAATTGGAGTTCACATAAATCAAACTAAAACAAAATGTATGCAGTGGACGGATGATCAGCTCAGGGATAGACAAAAGTTTAAAGTAGAAGTAGAAGAAAGATCATCATACAAATTCGAAATGGTAGAAAGATTTTCATACCTAGGTGCATTAATATCACGTAAACCTAACAATAAAGAAGAAATACAAGCTAGAATAATGGCAGGCAATAGAAGTGTACATGCTGTTAGTGGAATGTTGGAAAGCAAGTTTTTATCAAAAAATGCAAAAATACAGTTATACAAAACAACTATACAACCAATAGTAACATACTGCAGTTAGACATGGACAAATGTCAATGTCAAAAAATGAACAAAATTTCATTCAGTCAGCTTTATAAACCGAGTTTATAAAATAAGGCAGCTGACAGCTAATGCTATAGTTAACAATCATGTTTAATACAGTCAAAAATTAAGACGTATATCTGAGGAATGCAGAACCAGATGATTCCACACTTTAAATCAGACGAAAAAACGACCCCGCAATATTAGAGGAATTAATTAGTCAAGCTTTAATTGTAACTGCTAAAAAAATAGTAACGAGTAAGTTTCTAAAAATATTTAATAAATCAGACGAAAATTAAGGATTTAGAAGCGAAAGATCTTGCAACTATGCCCGGTCTTTGCAACCAGAGACGACATTATATGACGTCTCTGACGTCACTGAAAATTATTTATTATAAAACACAGAATTCATGAAATTCCTTGTACAGACTGCCCCCGATCCTATATGGTCCAAACAAATCGTACACTCCAAAATAGGATTTATGAACATTCCATTTCTCTTCGCAATTCCAACTGAATTTCAATTCTAGGTCAACACCATCTGCATACAGGTCACAAAATTAATTTTGAAAACTCCAGAACCATAGCCCCCATCCGCTTCTATAAACCAAGAATTATCCGCGAAGCCATAGAAACTGAAATAAGACCAAATTGTCTTAATAAAAGAGATGACGGCGTACGGTTACCTTTGACTTGTAGACCTCTCATAAAGAAACTACCATCTGCTCCACCAGTCAACCAAAATTCTACTGTCAGAAATGTTCACGCAAACCCCCGCGCCAATCCCGACGCTGGCCACCATGCCAACCTTCACCCAAGTCACGTCACCATCGACGGTATAAATGACCCGTCCTCTATTCCCAGCACCAGTAATGCTTTAATAAGTGGTCAGTGTAGTAGTGGCGGGTAGCGAGTTTAAGAATTTATTCTTGAAGATAGTCCTATCAGGTAAAATGAATCAATCCCTGCCCTCCGCAGATTTCGGGGGTTTCCTGACCCGGGAAACTACTACCTGTTTAGGGTTTCTTGTCCAGGGTTATAGATGAAGTCCACAATGGACGGCTACGAACAGTGTCTGACCCAGAGTGGGCGGCTGATATAAAACTCACCAACCCGTGTAGCCAGCGTGGTGTTTTAAGGTTACTCATCCTTCCAACTATATAGACATGGCGAATACTAAAACGAACGGAAACAATCCCCAGGTGAGTGGAGTATGTTATGCCAAATCCCACACCCAGAAAAGGGACTGCCTCGTGGAATCTGGGGGAGGCAAGACAATCTCGCTTAATACACACAGAATTCACATCGGAACACATAACATCAGAACGATGAGGACAGAAGATAATCTAGAAGAGTTGCAAGAAGAACTTAAGACCATAAAATGGGATATAGTAGGCTTATGCAAGACAAGGCTCAAAGGCGAAGAAACGACTCTACTAAAATCAGAGCACACTTTGTACCAATACAATTCAGGAAATAACCAACGTATAGGAGGCGTAGGCTTTTTGGTACATAAGGGAATTGAAAACTTGGTAACTAAATTCCAAGCGATTTCAAATAGAGTTATCTATCTGGCAATAAAACTAAATCGTAGATACAGCATTCAAATAATCCACTGTTATGCACCAACTTCTTCTGCAGATGATAAAGAGGTAGAACAACTTTATGGAAGACATTACAAGAGCCAGAAACTTGGAGAAAACATACTTGGTAATAATTACCGGAGATTTCAACGCTAAAATAGGAAATAACGAAAATAAAAACGACAACGAATATATTGGAAATTTTGGACTGGAAGTAGAAATCACAGGGGAGATATGCTCACAAATTTCCTCAGCAAAGAAAAACTATTCTGCTTAAACACATTCTACAAGAAAAAAATGTAGAGAAAATGGACGTGGCACAGCCCAGACAGCAAAGTAAAAAATGAAATTGACTTTATACTCTCTAACTTCAAAAAGATTGCTAAAGATGTTACTGTATTAAATTCTGTCAACACTGGTAGTGGTCATCGATTAGTTAGGGTACGAATAGAAGTAAATACGAAATTCGATAGAAGAAAATTATCAGGATACATAAAAACACAGGATAAATTACCAAACATAGAAGCACTCGAAATGAATCAAGAGGAAAATCAAAGTAAACTAAAAGAGAGACTAAGACGTCTACCAGTATTCAACACGAAAGATGTAAATGAAATAACACAAAAATGAACGAATAACATCACATCAACTGCAAAAAAGATCTGTTATAAAAATAAAAATCCGAGAAACACGAAATTGAAACAAACAACGCTTGATTTAATGAAATTTATGAAATTTGATGAAATATTTGAAAATCAAAGATAACTAAAATCAAAAACCAACAGGGGAATACGGTGACGGAAAAAACTCAAATAATCAAGGAAATACAAACGTTTTATGAGAATCTGTATACATCTACTATACAGAACCCGGAACAGACCATAGAACAATTCTAAATGTCGGTTCGGAAACTCTCCCTAAAATAACTTCTTCGGAAATTAGACATGCCTTACAGCAAATGAAAAATAAAAAAACTCCTGGTAAGGATCGTATAACGTCTGAAATGTTAAAAATAGGCGGCAACATCGTCGTAGAGCCCGTCGTTTTTGTCAGCCTTGAAGGATGCTCGAATGCTCGAATAAACTCACGTTTATTCATACACTACACTTATTAAAAACATTTATGAACAGGCTACATTCCACATCAAAAATCAATGAAGACGAAAAAACTGAAAAAATGCGTCTTGGTAAAGGTATTAGACAAGGTGATACTATTTCACCAAAGCTTTTTACCTTAGCATTGGACAATGTAGTCAAACAGCTCTACTGGGAGAAAAAAGGGCTAAACATTGATGGTGTAAGTTTAAGTCATTTAAAGTTTGCGGACGACATAGTATAATTTAGTACAGATATGAAGGAACTGGAGCAAATGCTCCAGGGATTAAATCAGCAGTCAAATAAAATAGGTCTTAAAATGATCCTTTAGAAAACAAAAAAAAAAGAGTAATTTACATCTTGGACATACCATTAAAATCGGCAAATAAAACCAAATAGCCGAAATAAAAAGACGAATGCAATTGTCTTGAGTAGCTTTCGGCAAGTTAAGCTTTATCTTGAAGAATAAAGATATACCAACGTATCTAAAACGTAGAGACAAATGTATCTTGTCTGTAACTACATATGGACTGGAGACCATGGCGTTTACAAGGAAAACCTTAGAGCAGCTCAGTACAACCCAAAGAGCGATGGAGAAGGCCATGCTAGGGATTAGTTTGAGAGACAGGATTTGAAATATCGACATTTGTGAAAGAAGAAAGATTACTGATGTCGCAGAACGTATAGCAAGGCTATACGTAAGCAAGTGGCAATGGGTCGGACATGTTGTCCGAGATAATCCCGAAAAATGGACACAGAGATTAACAAACTGGAGACCAAGAGAGAACAGGCGAGAAGTAGGCAGACCACAAAAGAGGTGGGCAGATGACATCAAACAAGTCGCGGGCAAGCAGTGGATGAGAATTGCCAAGAGTAGGAAGCAAATGGAAGAGGCCTATATCCAGCATTGGATAAATACAGGCTGAAGAAGAAGAAGAAGTAGTAGTGTCTGGGGACTCAGAAGATCGAGACCTCAGAAGAACTGAAGAAGACATCGAAGAGGATGTCGAAAGCTCGGCACAATGATAAAATCAACGCGGTTCAATACGGAAGACAGGTGAGGTTTATTCCTTAATAGTATTAATGTTAGCTCGAGATTTAATTGCACTAACCGCGGAAACCTTCCGGAACATATTCTATCTATATATCTATCTATATATATATATATATATATATATATATATATATATATATATATATATTTCTTTTTGGGTGTGGTAGTCAATAAAAATAGAGCTTTGCTAAGGCGTACTATTTATTCTGAATCCAAGCTTTCGGTGGTTTTTTGCCACCTTTATCAAGGTCTACAAAGAAAATTACTATGTTGTAACAATTTGAATGGTGCCAAAAAAAATATATATATATATATATATATATATATATATATATATATATATATATATAAATATGTTATATTACATTAAAACAATTAAAACAATTAAAGTTAATATTAGATATTATAAAAGCAAGGGTTATAATAATTGGCTTTCGAAGAATATACAGAAATAAATGGTATAGAAAAATCAATATTTCCTCATCATTGGATAAACAATACGATCATTATATTTAACGCTTACCTCCAAGAACAGCAAGAGAGTCGCTAATTTGAGGCCGGAGATTTACTGCAGCACACGTATAATTAAAAGCTGAAGCTGGTTGCAGCGTTGCCAAGTGACATAGCCCAAGATTAAATAAAGCTTTCCAATTGAGTGGCTCTAGCCACAGCGCTCGCTTTAGACAACTTATTGCCTACAATATATAAAATATGAAAATGTTTGTTATTATAAAAAAAAATGTTTTAATTAACTTTTCTTTACAATTACTTAATAAGTAGTAAGTACGGCTTTTCATTTGTCAGTAACAGGGAAAAATTAAAGTTTACACAGAAACGTCATTGTGATTAAAGACTATCAGAAAATACAAATTTGTCTTAACAGATTAAGATATTTTACATAAGGATTGTTATAGTTTGCACTTTTAAGAATAAAACAATATTATACAGTAAAACCTGTTAAAAATGTTTTAAAAAATGGATACTGGAGAAGCCATGGAAAAAATGCATATTTATTTCTGTTTATTATTATAAATTTAAGATAATCTCTTTTAATTCTCTTTAGTAAAATATTATGTTAATATTACATAGTATGTTTGGTGAAATTTTGTTTCAAATTGATTTTTTGCTTCTTTTCCCAAACTGTTTTTACGACTTCTGTGCAGCATTAATTGAAACAAAAGTTAATTTATAAAATTAATGAAGGTACAAGACGAAAAATTTTCAAATTGATTTTTCTAGAAAATGGTTTATCCTACCGACTTAAAGAAAAAGTACCTTTTAGTACTAAAATACTTAAAAAGTTAATAATCTAGTATCACAAATGCTTAAAAGTTAAAGTCAAAAAAATAATGCGTTAAAATAACCATTTTCCTACCCAAAACGGACGCCTATGAACGATATTAAAAATTCTCAATTAATGGAATCGATTTAACTCTAAATTGTTGCAGGAATTTAATATAACCGCCAAAAAATTTAACATGTTAATTTCCCCAAAAAAGATAAAATGTATGGTTACAACAGCAAATTTACTTAGATGTAAATTGGAGCTGGAAGGTCAGATAATAGAACAAGTGATTTGAGAGGTTTTGTAAACTTTTACCTACAGTCTATCGCTTTTGATGATCGCACAATACCCAAGTCACTTTTTAGCCATATCGCATTAATAAACAATCTTGTGTCGGTAGCTGTGCTTCCATTACTGATGATGGCAGAATCTATATAGGTAAATTTCTCGAATTTCTTAAGGTCCTCACCGTCGGTGCTAATTGTGTCATTGCATTTGTTTGACATCCACATTCCATGTACTCAGTGTTCTTGACGTTTAGCTGCAACCCATAGTTGTCGAGTTGTTCCTTCCATTATTGAGTTTGCTGTTTTAATTCGTCTCTAATGATGCTGGAGAGTAAGACGTCTTAGAAGACGTCATGGATGTAGTTCTTGAATGTGTAACGAAAATTGTAAAGGTGGGTTTTTTTCTTCTGGTTTTGATCCTGGATACGCCGTTGGACCACTCCTCCATGTATAGAACCTAGGCAGAAGGCTATTACGTTAAGATTTCTGTACAGATTACTTTTTTTTTATACTTTACCTATAAGTAAAACAAAGATAATCGTTACTCGAGCAAAGGTAAAAAAAGTCAAAGTCGTGGTTCGATAGAAGCCCTTATTTGGTTAATCTATTTAAGTATAGCCTTTAATTCTGCTAATAAGATGTTTCCGAAATAATCGTAAAACATTATCCTCTAACTTCATCTATTTAATACTATTGTTATTCATTCTGTTTCAGTATGTATCTTAAGATCGTCACTGTATTCCATCTGACGTCTTTCTCTCTATAATTTTAACTTTAAAAGTCCAAAATTGGTAGGTGGAAAGCATCATCCAGTATACATTAAGCGGCATTAAAACATCTCGTACACTGTACCAATTTACAGTAGCCCGCAGAACAAGGAAAAGTCGATAACGATAATTAATTCACCCTTAAACACATTGATACCGTTCCATCTAAATGTTCATTATCGCAAGCAATAAAAACTTTACCGATCTTCCCATACTGTGACAAAAACCAGTTCAAAAATAAAACAATATACGGTTTTGTTTGCCTTAGAACTTACCGCGACATACTTTTGTTTGGCGTAAAAACAAACGCCAATATTATTCCACAATGCCGTTGAATCGGGTTGATAATGGATCGCCATTTTATATTTTGACAGAGCCACGTCGTAGTCTTCATGTTTCTAAAAACAACAAATTGAATTCTCCATTGTAGCGCATTGCAAACAAAGACTATCTATCTCTACGACAAAGACAATAGTGATATAATTAATTATGTCAACAATGAACGATGACTTTAAGAAAGTGTATAAAAACGGTATTATTTTTTTTATTTACAAAATTGCTATAATCCGTACGAATTATTATTGGTCCATCAATTATTATTCACCTTATCGCATTAAAGGAAGAAAAAAGCTTAAAAAATCTTATACAGATATTTGAAGGTTCTTAATGGCATATGAGGGGTAGCTGATAAAAAATCCGTGAAAACGTACAGCTGATTTTACAATACGTACAGCTCATTTCTACAATGATTCTTTAATTTTCTTTAAATATACAGTAAATAGTAATATAGCATAAATTACGCTCACACTTTTACGGTATCACTTTAGTAGTAGTAGTAAAGACACTCTGTAAGAAAGTGTATATTTCGTGTGTAGGAAGTGAAAGATCTAAAATTAAGAGAAGATAGGTAGATGGAATTTGAAGAAAAAAAATAGCAACATTAGGGTAAATGATAAGGTAACAAACGAAAAAAGCCAAACAACTAGCACCAACGAGGTAGGTAACCCATTTGATTTTAATAACGATGCAACTTTGACCCAATTTAATAAAATAGATAGATCAGGTAATCCAAATTTAAATAAAGTTATAAATTTAAGATTAAATAATAGATATAAATTAGGAGATAATGTACCATATATAGTACATATAGAAAATAAAAACGGTAATATCGGCAAATTACACAGGATAGGCACGGCCCGATTAATTTTACGTTCAGTACCTGAAATTGAAAACATTATCACACAAATTTCGGTAGTTGGTAGGAATAAAATTAAGGTAGAACTCAATAATTTTGCTAGTAGGTACTAATAAATTAATTGAATCTGAAAATTTTAAAAGCTAGCAGTACGAGGCATATATTCCAACGTTTCTTACACAAAGGAAAGGAGTTATAAAATCTGTAGATAAAGAGATAGAAGAGGATGATTTGTTATCATTAATTTAACCTAGGTTTGGAATAAGGTTTAAAGTCTTACAAGAAAATGGATCTACTATCTACGTAAAAACAAGAACTGTAATAGTAACTTTTAAAGGTCAATATATACCTACAAACGTAGTAATAGAAAAAATAATATACGAGGTTGAAAATTACACACCCAGAATGATAAAATGATTAAAGTGCTTAAGATTTGAGCATATACGTGCTCAATGTAGGGAAAAAGATAGGTGTGAAAGATGCGGTGAAGAACATAATAAATCAAATTGTTCCAATCCGAACACTTTATTTTGTGTATTGTGTAAAGGAAAACATAGCCCTACTGACAAGGAAGCAAATTGTACGGAAAGAGAAAAACAGGAGTATATTAAAAAGATTATGAATACTGAAAATATAACATATTACGAAGCTAATAATAAATATAGAAAATATTATTCAACAGAAAAGAAAATAAAGAACAAGAAAGTACTTCCAATAAATATACAATCTATAAACGAAAACGATCAGGTAGTATTGATTCTAGTAAAGTAGACAAAGAAATATTGGAAACACACAGAAAAATCTTGCAAACACCAAAAGTACAAAGTCAGCCTTGTTATAAGTTTACCAACCCGATTTATCATAATAAAACACAGATACAAAACGATAATCAAAGTAATATACTTATAGGAGAAATTATAGTAAACTTTATTTCATAAAACAACATATCATTTCTTCAATGGAATGCGCTAACAATTAAAACAAACAAGGGTTATTTAGAAAAAATTTGGTATGAGAATAAAATAGACATAGGACTTATATCAGAAACATGGTTAAAGAAAAGTAACTTTATTAACTTTACAAGTTATAATATCTTTATGAATGATAATGATAATGAATATGGTGGTGTGGCCATACTTTTGAAAAAAAAATAATTTTTATAATAGTCCTACTTTTCATCCAATCAATGACGTAATGTCAATATAGCATATCAATTATAATTAAAACCGGTAAAAAAATTAACATTTATTCTATTTATGTAAAACCAAATCTCAAAATTACGGTAAATTAATGGAAAAGTTTTTTAATATTATGGAGAAGCCTTTTATAATTTATGGTGATTTTAATAACCTCAATTATGTTTGTAGACACTATAGGAACAAATCTGTTAGAAGCTACTGAGGACTGTAATCTCGTACTTTTAAATAACGGCAAAGAAACTTTGCTGCGTAGACCTAGTAGTATTAATAAATCGGTAATAGACCTTACAATATGCTCAGCAAATATTAGTCATTGTTTCGATTGGGATGTTGCGGACAATACTTTAGGATCAAATTATTTTGCTATTGTTATAAAGTCAAATATTAATGTTAATAAATCTAAATGTGTAAATACAAAATTCAAATGAAATATAAATAAAGCGGACTGGTCTCTTCTCTCTTCTATCACTGAAAATTTCATAGAACTCGATAATAATTTAAGTTACCTATAATTTTTAAATAAATTAAACGAATATTGTAAAATATGTATACCGGAGAAAAGAACAGGGACTAATCCACGATTTGTCAACAACAACTTGCTTTACGCAAGTTTAAGTTACAGTCCAATATACAAAATTATATAAATTATAATAAATGTGTAGAAGAAACCAAAAAGTTATATTAAAGAGTAAGCGTAATGCATGGAGAAATGTTTGTGAAATTTTAAACAAAAATACACCAATAAAAAATATGTTAAATCAAGTCTAACGTTTACAAAACATCTTTAAACCACAAATAAATCCAGTGACCGAAGGAGAATGGGTTGAAGAGTTTTGAGAAAATATTGGTGCAGATAATATATTTTTAAAAATTAGTGTAATGGAAAGGAAAAATCATTCACTTTCAGTGCCATTTAGTTTATACGAATTAGAAATAATAAGTCTTAAGAACAAGAGAAACACTTCTCCGGGAATAGATAATATACATTATTATTATGTTGGCAAATTTACATCAAAAAGGAAAAGAAACACTATTAAAACCTTTTATTCAAATATGGCAATCAGAAAATATTCCAGATAGTTAGAGAGAGTACCGGGTGATTCCCATACTTAAAGCAAATCGAAATTCTGATTGGGCAGAATCTTATAGAGGTATTTCAGTAAGCTCCTGCATAACAAAAACACTGGAAAGAATGATAAAACTTAGGTTCGAAAGATGGTTGGAAAAAATAATAAAATATCGAAAATACAATTTGGATTTCGAAAAAATCATTCTACTGTGGAAGCAGTGAGCCAATTTTTTAACCAATATAAATTTAGCGTTTACGTCAAATTCTTCAGTAACAGCTCATTTATTAGATGTTGAATCAGCATACGACAACGTTAATTTAAGTATACTATATAACAAAATGACACAAATAGGCCTTCCCAAATGTTTTTGTCAAAAAATAATAAAACTATATGGCTGTAGAAAAATTTATATATCGGTAAATGGTAACACAATTGGTCCAAGGCTAGCGATGGATGGTTTACCTCAAGGAGGAATATTAAGCTCATTGTTATATTTAATTTATACTGCTGATCTAGTAAAAAACTAGCGGACCAACTCGACATCGAGTTTTGATGTAAGTCTAACGATCCATCGTTTCCGTCGCCTGGTGTAAATGTTCCAAAAATCCTAAAAATAAACTGTATCGACGCCAATTTTTTTAAATTGAAAATCAATACAGTAGTTTTTTAGGATTTTCAGGAAGATTTACGTTAGGAAACGGAAACAATGCAATTTTTTGCATATTTTAGATTGTAAAATGCCACGTTTAAGTAAAAGAAGTTAAAATTAAAATAAAAATTTTGAAGAATGAAACCTGTAAAATTCCTATACTTTACTATAGGAAAAATTCATTTTATGGCCGCCATTTTTAAACCGGTTCGAATTTTTTAAATTTTAAACCTTAGGGGGAATAGTAACCTACAAAATGAAATTTTGAACTGTTCTCTTATATCTAATAAGGTTAATAATTTTTTAAATTCGCTGTATACTTTGACCGATGTTCACCATTCCATTAATTTAAATTAGGTATTTATTAATTATTATAGTATTTATAGATTATTGTATAAACATGATTTAGATATTAAACTCAAATTTTAATTGTAAATATAGAGTAAGTATTTCTTTGTAATTTGTTAGAACATCAAAAAATATATAAAAAAATAGAAAAAGAAAATTTACTAAAATAAATAAAAATAAAAAAAAAGAAAAAATGAGGAACTTGGACAGTCCACAGTAAAGTAGCTATTGAATTAAGTAGATAGCTGCAGAAGAGTTTGCTATGGAGCTCTGAGGACCTTATCACCTATTTTATACAGGGTGGTCCTTAAGAAATTGTACAAAAATTAACAATAGATTTTACACTTTAAAATATTACGATTTAAGCCAAATTGCTTTAATAAAATGTTGATATGAAGAAAGATACAGGGTGTTAAAGTGCAAATTTAAAATTTTATTTTTCGCTATAACTTTCAAGTTTGTAAACATTTATGTATAAAAATTCACAACTGGGTACTTTTAAATATGAGAAATTTTAATTTAATGCACACTTTAATGTAACTAATAGAGGGCGCCACATATGCCATATATGTGGCATAAATTTGCACTTAACTTTTTTGCTCTTTAAGTTACCTGTATTTGTGACAATAAATATTAAAGATACATTATTTTAACAAAAAAAAGCTATACCTGTTATACCATAATTCTGATTTAAGGCAATTACTCCAGGCAACGAAGGAAAAATAGACAAAAACAGTAATACTTCTGAATTTTGGTATAAAATACCTTTAACTAAAGTTAATAGTTAACGAAATATTAAATAAAATAAATATATCAGCAGGATAATTAATAATAAGATTTGACAAAATAACAGAATGATAGGATTTTACATCAAACATTTTACCTTTTATGTTAAATTAAAGTCATAATCAAAACATTTTGTTTACAAACCAAATTAAGAAATAGTTAAACTAAATAACATAACTTTTTGTCAAAGTAAGTGTTCAATATGTCCATCATTTTTTTTAATTTATTTGTCATAATATTCCATAAAAGATAGTCTCATATTAAATAGCATCATTGGTTCTAAAGAAACTGCTGCAGTGCTTATTTCTTCCCATATTTGGTTACGAATGTTTAAGGGAGTCTTATAAACACGTTGATTTAATGCGCCCTATGCACCAAAATCAAGCGGATTAAATTCTGGGCTACGTAGTGGCTATAATGTATAATGGATGAATAAATTATTTTGGCTACACATCCAAATCTTATGGTATATTGTGGAACTACACCTTATTTGTCACAGTGGTTAAATAATGTATTAAACTGTGATGTATCTCGTTCATTGGTTACTTATATACACACAGAATAACCCATCGATAACATTACTTACTTATATGATTAAATTACAGCTTACGAATAACTATAATTAGATCTCGAACAAATGTTCTATTATGATTTACTAACGAACTAATATTATGCTGAACTAAATTGCCTATGTGTTTACTGTGTAATGAATAATAAGTATTCTTTTGGGATTTTTTATGAATTAAATAATTATATCAAAATCTCACCACATTGGCAAGGAATATTGGTATTTAAGTATGTTCTCACTGCCTTCTCTCTAGAATATGGAGGTATACCATCTTGAATAAATCACATATTTTGAGTTTTTAGCATTTTATAATAAAGAAAAAGTTATACAACGCCAGTATAAAACCTTAAGAAGCGATAGAAAAGGGAAATTGTAAACATAATGATGGCCAACGTCTGAATACGGACACTACACCTAAAGAAGAAGATGAAGATTCTTTTCTCCAATAAGACATTTATCAGCCATAATAAAGCCTTTTGTGATGTAACATTATTATCTTTGAGTTGATTTTATAAGACTAAACTATGAATTATGCTTATCTACAGATATTCAGTGCTTTACCGCACAAATATTATTATGCGGCTGAGTTATAAAATGCGATTATCTCGAAAACGGTTAAATTTTGAGGTTACTAACAGGTATACCTTTTCTTTGTAAAAATAATGTATATTTAATATTTTTAACACAAATAAAGATTACTTAAAGAGGAAAAAAGTTACGCGCAAATTTATGCCACACATGTGACATATGTGGCGCCCTCTATCAGTTACATTAAAGTATGTATAAAATTATAATTTATCCTACTTAAAATCATCCAATTATAAATTTTTGTCTAAAAATATTTACAAACGTAAAAGTTATAGCGAAAAATAAAATTTTAAATTTCCACTTTAACACCCTGTATCTTTTTTGCTAAAGCGAATGGCTAAAATTACTCTCAAATGACAATATAAAAGAACTCACTGTACTTTTCAATCAAATATATGATACCAGTGAAATTCCATCGGACTGGTTAAAATCGATCTTTATTCCTCTACCTAAGAAACCAAACGTTAAGAAATGTAGCGACTGTAGACTCATTAGTTTAATAAGCCATGCCGTTAAAATACTGTTGCAAATTCTTCTAAATCGAATTAACAACAAGTGCGAAGAAATAATTAGTCAAGAGCAGTTCGGGTTCCGGAGATGCCTTGGAACTAGAGAAGCACTATTTTCTATGCAAACACTCCTTCAACGATGTTGGGAGGTAAGAAAACCCGTATATATGTGCTTCATTGATTTTGAAAAGGCATTTGATCGCGTTCAGCATACCAGACTAATTACCGCCTTGCAGAGCATCCAACTAGATGAGAAAGACATCAAACTTATTGCCAAACTTTACTGGAACCAAACAGCCATTATTAATACCAACAATAGAGAATCAAAGCCAATCAGTATTGAACGAGGCGTAAGACAAGGCTGTATACTATCTCCCACCCTCTTTAACGTGTATTCTGAGAATCTATTTAGGGAAGCTTTAAAAGATCAAAAAGGAATTATCATAGGAGGAGAAATAATTAACAATATACGGTACGCCGACGATACTGTGATTCTAGCTGAAAACATCGACGATCTGCAGGAGCTAATCAATAGAGTTGACATGGAATGCACAAATTGGGGACTGTCGATAAATATTGATAAAACTAAATACATGGTGACCAGTAAAGTGGATATCGGCGCAACCCAACTGATATTAAACCAACAACCGCTGCAGAGAGTTCAGAGATTCAAATACCTTGGATGTTGGATTTCCCAAAATCTAGATCCATCCTTCGAAATTCGATGTAGAATTGAACAGGCAAGAAACTCATTTCAAAAATTCAAGCCTCTATTATCCAATAACTCATTAAATTTGGAAATCCGTGAAAAGTTTACAAGATATTACGTGTGGTCTGTACTTTTGTATGGATGTGAAACTTGGACTTTAAACGCCGATATCATAAATAAAATCGAGGCGTTTGAGATATGGTTGTATCGAAGGATACTAAAAATTCCATGGACTAGCAGAACCAGAAACGAAGAAGTTCTTCGAAGAATGGGACATCAACGAACTCTATTAAATATTATTAAGAGGCGTAAACTAGAATATCTTGGACATATAATCAGAGGACCAAGATATGAGTTCCTTCGGCTAATTCTCAACGATAAAATCGAAGGAAAGAAATGGATAGGACGGAAGAAACTCTCTTGGTTGAGGAATTTGCGGCAGTGGACAGGTTTGACAGCAGACCAATTGCTACACGTAGCGCAAGACCGAGATCAGTATAAAAATATTATAAGCATGGTAGTCGCCGACGTTCCGTAGGGATATGGCACTCTAAGAAGAAGATCTTTTTTAATCTCAACATTTTATTAAAGCAAGTTGACTTAAATCGTAATATTTTAAAGAGCAGAATCTAAGGTTTCTGTTTGTACAATTACTTAAGGACCACCCTGTATATAAATAACTAAAAAAGCACCTTATGCAAAAAAAACTAGAAACAAATTACCAAAAAAAAGACTATATTAGAGATCAATACTAGTAATAGATTTAGGGTAAGGTTGTGTACGAAACAATGACTAATGAAAAAATGAGTAAAATTTGTAAGATCGGCGAATGGATTTAGTGCCCGCAGTCCTATAAATACAAACAAACAACAAATTACGCTCAATACTACGTCCAACTCTCATAAAAATTGCACGTGGCTATTACTTGCTGCAATCTATGCATCGCCGATATAAGAATTTTACCACATAAACCACAAAAGCTTTTCTTAAAAAATTCATCAGATATAATATTATGTAAATATATAAACATGTATATGTTAATATATGTCTAATATAAATATATTTCTACCTTACCTGTATAATACATCCAATAGCCAGCAAAGCTTTTGTATGAGCAGGTTCTAATGCAAGCGCTGAACTTAATCTTTCAAAAGCGTATTCATTTTGTCCTATTTTTAGAAATAAAAGCCCCGATTCTGTTAACATGTTCACACTATCTGGACAAGATCTAAAAATGAATATTTACCCTGTTACTCATTTTAATTTTTCATTTCAAATCTTGTTTGTCGTTTCACAGACATAACGCAATTTGTGGATATATGTATTACTCAGTTTTTTTAATAAGCTATTTGTTGGAGATCGTATAAAAAATGAATTTAATGAGGATTTGCTATAAAAATGGTTGAAAAACATAAAGGTTTTAGTTTTTTATAAGATAAAGTCTTTTCTACATTGGACTACGTATTTCGCATTAGTTCACAGGTCGATGTGGATTAAAATAAATACCTAATAATAATATTCACACGTAAAAAATATATGGAACGTACAGTATAAGGTAATCTCCAACTAATGACCAAACCTTCCTGTATATGTTTTATGTTTAATGAGTTTACAAGTCAAACAATCATAATGTAGGGAAAAATTGTACACGGTGATACATGGTTCCCAGTGAAACACCGAAATTTATTTTTAAATTTGGCGCCCTCGTAAAGCCCATTTGTGAAATCTACAGTTGTCTAGTACAGTTGAATGTTGTGAGCGTTCACGTGCGTGAAATAAGTTTTTGAGAATAATAATTGGATTTTATGTTTTTTAAAGGTATGTAGTAACTTAATAAGAGTAGTTGACATATATTTTTTATTTATTAACAGCAGATTTCAAGCATTCTTATTATTACAATGGTATTTTACTTATGTAATAATATAACCTAAAACAAAATTTATGAGATAATGACTCTCATAGCAAAGTTTTAAATTTTTTTGTGTGGTTATGTTATTGGTATACATTAAAACAGTGTTATGTGGGTATATTATTACGTTTTTCAAGTTTATCTCTCCATATCTGGAGGTTTCTCGAACAAATATTCTCGATGTTTCTTCTCTAGTTTCCTTTATTACATCATCTAGTACAATATTGAACAGGATGGGGCCTAGTACACCTCCTTGTCGTAAGCCATCATTGACTCTAAACTCTTCTAGTTCTGATTCCATATTATCTGTTCTTACTCTGTTTCTTGTGTTCTTGTATAGGCTCATAATAGCTTTTCTGAGTTTGCTGTCTACTTCTTTGTTTCTTAGGCTTTTGTCTATTTCGGTTCGCGGGGTTCTATCAAATGCTTTTTCGAGGTCTATGAAGGCTTGGTATAGTTCCGTGCTTGTATTTCGTGCATTTTGTATTAGATGCTTGAGTGTAAAAACATGGTCATGGATGCTTCTTCCCTTCCTGAAACCGCTCTGTGACTGCTCCAGCTTATGGTCTACTGCTTGTAGTAGTATTTTCTTCAGTACTCGTTCGTAAACTTTGGAAGGGATACTCAGGAGAGTTATACCTCTGTAGTTGCTGCATTCTCGTTGTCACCTTTTTTGAAAATGGGTAGAATAACGCCCACTTCCCAGTCTTTTGGGATCTTGTTCTCATTCCATGCTTTATTGCAAACTTTTCTAAGCATTTCATTTCCATTTTCTCCCATATTTTCTTTTTATTCCGTCGTCCGTTACTGAGCTATCGCTCTCCCAATCTTTTCCTTTCTCCAAAAACTTTTTCATTATTCGGCGCCAGGCACTATCTTCCACCTCAACGGTTCAGAGAAAACAGTGTCTACCGTTTATTTATTACAACCAGCTAAAATATTGTCGCCTGGGATATTTTGCTCACAGTGGCAACGTCGCATAAAAATTGGTGAAGACTTCAGTGAATGTTTTGCTTTTTATCGCGCTTATCAGTTAACCTCTTCAGTGTATTTTGGTTAATTGCTTATAATTATTTCACTGACTCACCTTTTAGAAGTCCACTTTTTATACTACTGATTAGTTTTTAACTTTGTTTTGCACTCTAACTAATTTTGATTGTTTATTTCTCGTTTTAACTCTCGATAAATCGGGTTAATTACAGCCGAAACAACAAACGTATTTATATATATATATATATATATATATATGTTAGATCACTAATCACGTATTTGACTTTTTAAAAAAAGAACTTTATTTGTTACAAATTAAATATTAAATAATAGTACAAAATTAAATTAATTTAAAATGACTACAATAACTGGACTGGTCGAAGTTGCAGCTAAGAGTGATTCCGGCATCTGAGAATGGTAATTTATAGGTTTGGTATGAAGTGCTGAATTGCTGTTCTCATGAATATTGGCCAACGGTTCGTACAAAGTTCTAATGCGTGCTCAGCGGTTTCTATGGGAATGGGATGATGAAATCTGAAGTCGGCGAACTTAAGCTAGTTCAAGGTTAATATTTTCTCATATAACAGCTCCCCTTATTAGTGAAAAGTCAATGCCATTGCTTTGACTTTTACAGAGTAATTGGTGTTTCTGCTTCGCTTTCTTGTTGGACATTGGGTCTTCTTCTGAAGGAGGCTAAGCCCTGAAGTTTCTGTCTAATGGAATTTCTGCGTGGTAATGAAGTTGGAGGCTGATCCTGGGACAAGGAGATTGCAATTTTTGGGAATATTTTGGTTCGGTATTTGCAGAAAAGATATAAGATAACTAGGATAATAATCAGGGATAAGGTTGATATAGTGAATAAGGGTAGATGTTCATCAATGAATGATTGGCTCATAATATGGTCCAGTTCTTCTGAATATTGGTCCAATTTGTGTTGTGCAATATTTAAGTCATCTACGTTGATTTTACTGAGTTTTAGTGGTTTCAATTTTGATAGGTGACTCTTTGTCTCAAAATGGTCACAGCATCTGTAGGGTACGTTAACTGGGTGACTTCTATACGTGATATTTGTATATTTCTCAATTTGGTCTCTAGCATGAATTCTGGTACTGCCGATGAATGCAATACATTCGGGAATTAATCTTAAGATTGAATTTGTTTTGATTATTTGTGTAGTGACGTCTTTTCTTGCACATTTGATTGTTACTGGTAATGGATCGGAAATGGTTAGTAACCATAAATTTCGGTCAATTTCTTGTACATTGTAACCTTGTGCCAAGAGCATGGACATCTGGCAAGTTTTTGGTAAGTTGCTGAGAGGTTTCAAAAGCTGGGCTTCACATATAGCATCTGTGTCTATGGGATACGGAAGAATGTCTGTACACATTCTTTGGTTGTGACTGATTTGTTTGCATTTTTCGGTGTCCATGGGTAAGACATATGAAATTGAATCATCATCTCGCGCTATGTATTTATGAACAGTTGAAAGTATATGATGAAAACCAGTTTGATTATCTAATTTTGGTATTGAATATAATTGATACAAGGTGAATATTTCGGGATCAACTAACGGGATTTCGAGGACGAAAACAATTTTTGAATCAAGCTGATAAGCTTGCAGTTTTATTATGTCAATATACTGAGCTATATTTGACATATAAGTGGGTAGAGGCAATACGTTATTTTGTAATGACTGTGAGATTTCTTTTAATGCGTCCATTAAGTCTATAGGCGAAATAATAGAACTATGTAGAATTTGCAGGCGAGAGAATGTTATAGAATTTAGTATATCATTTAAATAATTTTCTAAAAATACGTAGCTTTCCATTAAGGACTCACATAAATCTAGTATTTGTAATTGTGCTTGGTAAAAGGATATGTCATTATTAATGTCCAGAAGTGTAGTCTCGATAGTTTTTAAGTCTTTGTTAAAAGTTTCTTCGTCTATTTGCAATTTTTGAATTGTAGTGTTGAAAGTTCTTATAACTGAAGTGGTAACAGATATTTGATTTTTTAGGAGATTTTCAATTTGAGTTTCATCGGAATTTATCTTATTTATACATTTATTAAAGTATTCGCCATCAGAGGCGTCTAAATTTCCAGTAATAGATTTCCAGATTGTTCCAATACCATTTACTAAACCGCGTTTTAGGCGTTTATTATAAGGTACTGTGTCAGAGGTTATTTCTTTATATTTTAAATTAACGGAGTTTGAGATTTGTTTTAGCAGACTAACATGTGTCTGTACTTCGGCTTGAAAGGCAAGTTTTCTCGGTGTATCCACGTTAATAAATTTTTCTAACAGGTTTTCCAAAATTCTGTCATTATTGGATATTGTAGTTTTGATAGGTAATAATTCTTTGTAAACAAGTAAAGTCCATTTGTCATTAGATATTCGTATAGTTCCTTTTTCATGAAAAAATATTCCAATTGTGTTATTAATTGGAGTGAGGAGAATTTGGGATTGGACGATAGAAAGGAGTCCATAGAATCTGTAAAGGAAAATTATTCAAAATAAGGTTTCAGTCTGTCAAAATTTACTTTAGAGGTTTGGTTAGTTTTGGGGTTAAGGATAATTGCGGAATTTGTAAAAACTTCTTGAATTTCGAAAGGTCCATTAAAAAGATTATCCGATTTTGATTTAATTTGGGATTCTTTTACGTAAACTTTGTCACCAATTTTAAAATCAGGTCTTCGTTCTGAAATATTCTCGTCAAATCTTACTTTCGCCTTTTCTTTCTGTCTTTCTGTTTTTGCTCTGGCTACTTTGTAAAAATATTCCATGCGGTTATTCAGGTCTCGAATATATTTACTCATTAGTGTTTTTTGATTGTATAGAGTTTCTGGTGGTCGGCCTGCAGTGTGCCCAAATATAAGTTCATATGGTGTGAAACCGTGGGTCTTATTCTTTGTGTTGTTATAGCATATTATTGCATAAGGAAGTATAGTGAAGGGATGATCGTTTGGGTTCTCGGCTTGATTTGCTCTAATCATTTCTGAGAGTGTCGCATGAAACCTTTCTATAGATCCATTAGATTGTGGATGGTTAACGCTAGAAAATGTTAGTTTAATGTCATATAATTCGCATAGATCTTTGATTATAGCATTCTCGAATTCTCGACCGCAGTCACAATGAATTCTTAGTGGTGTTCCATAGTGTTGAAAAAAGAGTAGGAGTGTCTTGACTACTGTTACTGCCTTTTTGTCTTCCAAAGGATAGGCTTGCGTGAATTTTGTCAATTCGTCACGAATAGTTAAAGCGTAGTTCCTAGTAGGGTATTCGAATATGTCCATATTTATTCTTTCGAATGGTGTTTTTGGAGTTTCTGTTATGACTAGTGGTCCACTTAAGTTTTTCCTGCAAATCTTAACTTTTTGGCAAATTTCACATGCTTTTACAAATTTCTCTACATCTTTTGTTAAATTCTTCCAATTGTATTTCTGCTTTATTCTTCTGACAGTTTCGTTTATTCCTCGATGTAAGTTGTTTTTACCGCAATGGTAATGATCTAAAATTTGAGGGATTTCGTCTTCGCTGGCTGTTTTAATTATATTTTGACAGATTCTTAATTTTAATTCTTTGTCAGCAAAAATATAAGAAAATATCTCTAGGATAGGTAGTTCGAGATTATTTTCGACGCAATATATTTTTGATTCATCAAATTGATCTTTATTTGCAAAAAGTACAAGAAACAAGTGTGATATTACTCGTTCGGGATCAAACGGTAATGGTATAATAAAATATTTTCGATCTTTTACAGTTTTGCTGTGTACAATATTAATTCTTCGGTTACTATATTCCATGTTTTCTTCGAATATGTCATTCATTATGTTCTCGTGGAGTTCTTCAAGTTTATTTTGCCAAAAAAATGTAACAATATTTTTGTTGGATTTGTCTAATAAGTCCGTATTCGATGTTTCAATTTTAGAATAATCGATTATTGACTTTGTTCTATACAGTTCGATAAACTTGTCAAGTTCTTCGGACATTTTTTCTATATTTTCTTCATCGTCGTCTTCGTTTTCTTGAGTTTCCGTATCATCTTCATTCGATGCATGTAATGAGATTTTCGATTGAAAGTTTGCACAATCCTTGAAATGGTTAATCTTTATCCTTGAGAGGGCATCTGCATTTCTGTTTATTTTTCCTGCGCGATGTTCTATTTTATAGTTGTATTCTTCGAGTTTTAGGCGCCAACGCGCTAATCGGCTTCCGGGATCTTTTATCGAGAAAAGCCATGTAAGGGGTCGATGATCGGTAATCAGGGTGAATTTTCGGCCAAAAAGATATGGTCTAAAATGTTTGACTGCCCATACGATAGCTAATAGTTCTCTCTCTATAGTCGAATATTTTGTTTCGGCACCGCATAACGTTCTGGAGGCATAAGCTATGGGTAAATCTTTTCCAATAGGGCCTTGCGATAGAACGGCTCCAATCGCGAATGCACTAGCGTCAGTTGTTAGTAAAAACAGTTCCTCAAAATTGGGATATATAAGTATTGGATCTGAAGTTAAAATATTTTTGAGTTCGTTAAAGGCTTCTTTGCAATCAGAATTAAAAATAAAAGGTACGTCTTTCTGAAGTAGTTTCGTAAGTGGTTTAGAAATTTTGGCAAAATTTGGAATAAATCTTCTATAGTAACCGGCTAAGCCTAAGAATGATTTTATTTCTTTGGTGTTCTTTGGTTCCGGGAAGTTTTTGATGCAAGATATTTTAGCTGGATTTGTTTTTACACCATTTTCCGTTACAAGGTGGCCCAAATATGCTACTTCTTTTCTTAAAAATTCGCACTTGTCTGGCTGTATTTTTAAATTTGCTTTTCGCAACCTTTTAAAAACTTCTGTTAGTCGTGACATGTGATCATGAATAGTGGGTGAGTAGATAATTATATCATCCATATACACTAAGCACCTTTCGTTTTGTATTCCTAAGAGGATGTTGTCCATTACTCTTTGGAAAGTAGATGGAGCATTCATTAGTCCGAATGGCATGCGGACAAATTCGTAATGTCCATTTTCGACGGAAAAGGCCGTTTTCTGGATGTCTTGTGGCTCGATTTCAATCTGGTGAAATCCAGACGCTAAATCTAGTGTTGTGAAGTATTGGCATCTTCCTAGTTGGTCCAATAGTTCTGATATTTGTGGTAGAGGATAACGGTCTTGTACTGTGAGTTCGTTAAGTTTTCGATAATCAATAACAACTCGCCATTTTTGTTTTCCTGACGCATCTAATTTCTTCGGTACGACCCAGACTGGACTCGACCAGGGCGAGACACTTTTCTGGATTATTCCTTCTTCTAACATTTTATTAATTTGCGTCTTTACCTCTTCCTTATGTATTTGAGGATATCTATACGATTTAGTGAAGACAGGTTTAGCGTTGTTTGTTTCGATTTTGTGCTTGATTTCGTTTGTGAAGGTCAGTTTGTCGCCTTCGACATAAAATATATCTGCGTATTCAGTACATATGTCTAGAATTAGTTCTTGTTCTTCGCAATTTAGATGATCAATTCTTAGTTGTTCTTTAATTATTCGTGTTCTATCTACTACGGGTTCTTCAAAATCATTTCCGTTGTAGGATAGGATTGTCTCCGAATTTTTGAAAGGTTCGATTAAAATGTCTGAAAATTCGATTGTCTTCGGCATAGCATTAGCATTTAGTACGGAAGTTAAGAATTCTCCATTTTCATCTACATGGACTAATGCATGAGGTAATCTAACTTTTTCTATTTCTTGAGCTGATAATATGGCATCTGTATTTGATAAGTTGCATTTTAGTCTGCATATTTGTTCGGTCCGGCTGTCAATGGTAATTCTGTTTTTTCCTTTTATTCGTTTTCTCTCTGGTCTTTCAAGATTTTTGTCTTGATCTCGGTTTTTTACGATAGCATATTTTTCATTTATAGGGTTTTGATATTTTAAATTTGATTCCTGTTTAGAATCTGATTTAATTATTTATTTTAGGTTCGTTTTGTCTTGTTTCTGTAGGGTGTGTCGGTATTTTGTCTTTAGGAGGTGTGATTGTCTCGTGTCCTACTTTGTGAAGGGTGACAGTTTTAAAATTTGTATGCAACTGTCGGGATTTGAGATCTATTACGCATTCATAATGATCTAGAAAGTCTAGGCCTATTATGCCATCGAAATCAATGTCTAAATTGAAAATAAAGACTTTGTGAGGATTATTGTCAGTGAAGGGAATCAGGACAGATTCTGTTATTAACAATTTTTGATCGGTTATACCTTGAATAGTAACGTTTTCAGGAAATCTATTATGATAATTGCGTGCTGTGTTTTCTTTGAAAACAGTGATTCCAGCACCTGTGTCGATTAAAAGTTTAAAAGTGTTGGTAGCATCGTTAATGTAATATAAATTTTTGGAACTCATTGTATGAAATGGAGTTACATGAATGTCTGTTCGGGAAAATTGAGATCCGGATGAAAGTTGTCTAAGTTGAGTGCTTGGATTTGTTCTTGGATATTCGTAATATCCGTTGAGGGGTTCGTATGATTGGGAGGATGATTTTGATTCTGAAGTGAAAGAAAATCCTGATAATTTTGTGTGTTATTGGTTTCGTAAATGTTATCAGTTTGTGGATTATTTTCTGTATAATAATCCGTTTCATAGTTTTCATAGTTATCGGTATTATAATAATTATCTGTATAGTAATCGTCTGTATAATAGTTAGTCGTCATTTCATCAGGGTATTCGTTTAAAACATGTGCTCTTTGGAAGTTTGGGTTTCTTTGAATAACAGATGGACGATTTTGATTTTGAGATGAAAAGGAAGGTCTCTGTTGGTTGAAATTTGGATTGTTGGACGAATATTGATTCCTATTAGGGTTCTGATTGTTTTGATAGTTGTTAGGTCCATTATTATATTGGTTTTGGTAACCGTGTGGCCTAGAAAAAGTTTGGTTTGGCTGTATGAAACGTGAAGAGCGGCATTCACTATTTAGATGACCAATGCGGCCACAATTTGTACATTTTGTAAACTGAGATGAGGGTCTTCTCATTGGTTGAGAGGATTTAGGAATAGTCGATCTAGAATTAGACTTTTGTTCTTCAAAATATGACAATTGAAGTTCGCGTCTAATACGATTGCTTGCTTCAATGAGATCTTTTGGATTACTAGCCCTAATAATTTGTCCTAGACGAGGTTCTAAACCGGTTAAAAGTGTGTTTAGGGCCATGGTATCGATTAAGTCACATTGGGCAGTTTTTTGATCTGGGGATAAATTTGCTATTTGGATCGAGGCGTACATTTTTGCATTCAAAACTTGTAAACGGTTAAAGAAAGTTAGAGGAGATTCGTTAGATAGTTGTCTTAGTCTTTGTAAGTCTTGTATTAAGGAGGTCAGGTCTCTACTGTCTCCGAAATGTAGATTTAGTAATTGTTTTATTTCTGTATAAGAAATTGGTTTTCTAGAATTAATAAGCTGTGCAGCTTTACCTTTGAGTTTATTTTTTACGTGAATCGTTAATAGAACGCGCTGATCGCCTGTGGCCATTTTAAAAGCACAGTCGCACGCATCTAAAAATGTAGAAAGAGAAATCGGATCGCCTTCAAATTCTGGGATAATAGAAAATATTTCCGAAAGCTTGTATGGTTCGATTTCTTGTTGAGTCTGGGAACGTGTCTCAGGCATTTTTCGAGATATTTTTAAACGAAAATGAAAAATAGAAGTATGGAGAAATATAAAATGTATCAGTATATAAGGGAGAAACAAAATGTGGTGGTATATAAAGGGCAAAAATGTATCAATATAAAAATATCAAATAATATATCAACAAAAATGTATAAAATATACCAAATAAAAATATATCAAGAAAAATATACCAAAATATAGCAAGTAAAAAAAATATGTCAATAAAATATCAGTATAAAATAGTATGTAAAGAAATATCAATAATTTCAAATATTAGATAATCAACTTGTATTTTCTTTTATGTATCTTGATTAATTGACTTGCAGTATAGTCAATTTCGTAAATTATTATAACAAAATTATTAACGAGATGATTCAAAATCCACTTACATAAAGAAGAACATCGGGACGCCTTGTTCTCTCTGCTCAGCTACCAGGGGCTTCACTAGGTGTTCCTTCCGTAGATCACAGGAGTGAGGTTGTTCGGAGATGCTTTCTTCTTTAAGGGTTGTCTTGTTCTCTCTGCTCGGCTACCAGGGGCTTCACTAGATGTTCCTTCCGTAGGTCACAGGAGTGAGGACTTCCGTAGATTCTTTGTTCCGTTAAGGGATGAGAATCCGCCGCTGCCAGTGAGTATACACGTGTTCTAGCAACGTTAACCGGATCCTACTGACTTTGCGCCAATTGTTAGATCACTAATCACGTATTTGACTTTTTAAAAAAAGAACTTTATTTGTTACAAATTAAATATTAAATAATAGTACAAAATTAAATTAATTTAAAATGACTACAATAACTGGACTGGTCGAAGTTGCAGCTAAGAGTGATTCCGGCATCTGAGAATGGTAATTTATAGGTTTGGTATGAAGTGCTGAATTGCTGTTCTCATGAATATTGGCCAACGGTTCGTACAAAGTTCTAATGCGTGCTCAGCGGTTTCTATGGGAATGGGATGATGAAATCTGAAGTCGGCGAACTTAAGCTAGTTCAAGGTTAATATTTTCTCATATAACATATATATATATATATATATATATATATATATATATATATATATATATATATATATATATATTTATATATATATATGTATATATATATATATATATATATATATATATATATATCCATTATTCTCAATCTACTGAAGAAATAAAAGATGACCTGGCAACCTTTCTGGTGCCGGTTTAGGCGTCAGTCAAGTCGGTTATTATTACTAAAATTATTACACGATATTCCTGCAAAAATTAGAATGTTACCTCTCACATCCAAATGTAGTCGTTTTTCACAAATCAGCTCTGTCCTATAAACTAAAGGAAACAAACTTCAATAAGAATTATTTACTACGTTCAATCGGAATTATTTACAAGTTTAATTTTTTCTTAAAATAAAAGCAGATTTCTCTTTTTTAGTAATATAAAGATAATAAACCTTTATGGCATTTTATGGTTAAAACTCAAAGTACGTAGTAACGTTAATAACATGGCGTTTTGCAATCGCAATGTGCGGGTGTGAAGCAACCATTCAAAAAGAAATTGGGACACAGCCTCCGGGGTAACACATGCCACAAGTCCTAAAAAGAATCTTGGTATAGAGATCAAAGGACTTTGTATGAATTTAAATTAAAATTTGCGATATATCCTGTATGGGTGTCGTGCTGAAATATTTTATGATATCTAGGCCAAACCAGGAGTAAAAAAATTCGACTCGAATATAGTTACTTTACATGTTTTAAAATATTGCTTATAAAAATAACAATTTAACAAAAATTTTGGTTTTAACATCTCACAGATTTTTAATTTTTTTATATCTTATCACTGTATTTACAATCAGTACTATACCAGTTACAATTTTTTTTTCTTCTTCTATTTTGCCGCAGTGCACAGTGGGATAGAATTCCGAAAAAGTCGATTTAAAAATTTTAGTTAAGTTTATGTGTCATTGTCATCTCAATGTATCAAAGTCGGTTGGATTTAAATTTATTTTTATTTTATTTTTATTTATTAAATAAACGGGATCGCCCCATTACAGCATTATAATAACATTGTATTTTTAATCTAATTTATCTTATAACTACATTCTCAAATACAATACTTGGAAATAATTCTAGAGTTAACTATACATCATGGTTTTAAATTGATTTAAACTTAAATTAAAAGGATTTACATCACAGTGACTATTTAAAAATCTTAAGGCCATATCAACTGGATTATTGCAGGCATAATTGGTATCATAAAAATCTATATGAAAAAGTTCAAAAGTCTATGCTGTGGAATATTGAAGCTTATTTTACTTAAAAGTTCCGGAAATTGAATTAAGTTATTTAATAATTTATAAATAAATACAGAATCAAACTGAATTCGTCTGTTATAAAGTATTGTTAGATTTAATCTATCTAAAATTACTTTTTTGTCTATCTTTGAAACTAGAATTCCCATTTTGTAACCACAATACTTACGAAACTTATTCTGAACTTTTTTAATGAAATTGATATACTGGTCACATATAGGAGACCAGACTCCTATGTATAGCCCAGAAAGCCAGACAGTAGACTGACTGGCTTTCCTGGTATTGTATCGATTAATTCGTTTTTTATTGATTTATTTTGATTTTTCAAAGTAATACTGTGATAAGTTACCGCTGCCTTAAATAGATAGTTAAAGGGTTTTTTTATATAGTTAAAGTTTTTTTTTATAAAATTAAGTGTCAACAAATTAGGGTAAATCAACCTATAAATGCAAGCTATGGGAGCAACTCGAAGTACTGTAGGGGAAATAATAGATTATTCTCGAATAATTGGTACAGCAAGTACTCATGGGTTTCCGCAAGTGGTATAAAAAAAACAAACTTTTCTGTTGGCCTTGCATCTTATTTTCGACAAACAGGGGCAAACATCAAAATTCGTGGTGTAAATCTGGTTACGATAATTTTAAGGAAATGTTTAGGGCTTTACAGAAACATGATATTTCAAAAGATCATACATACATCGAGATTAAATTAGATTTATTTGGAAAACAAAATATCTATGTTTTATTAGATAATACCTAACGTGAAAATGCTATTAAACATAACGAAATTGTAAAAAATATTCACGCAGTTTTACGTCGTTTAATTAACACTTTGACTGCCGAGCAGGTTAAAGCAGTTTTTCCATGGTGTTATTTCTTAATTTTCTGCATGATACACAGCTAGAATTTAACTGTATGCATTTTTCAATATGACATTGGGTTTTTTTTTCAGCAATTTTAGGAGTGTATCTCTAACGATACACGCGGCCTGTCCGAATTTTTTTTACCACAGGCCGGGTGTATCCCTAGTGATAAACCGAAATAATGTATACATTTTTTGTTTCAGGTATACCTTTTGCGACACAAAGTGGAAAGAGACTATGTAATCATTTCATTACATACATACGAAAGTATCATTACGTATGTAATGCTATAGGTAAGAGAAAGCAGAAAGAGAAAAAGAATTAGTTATATAGGTATATAGTGCATCGTTTGCTGTATATAAACATTTGACCTGTAATAGGAGTATAGTAAATGAAGGATTGTATCAATATTTACATGAAAATATTTATTTTTATTTTTATATATGTATAAAAGGAGTTGAATGCAAAAAAAAATTACATACTCTGCAGTAAAATTCATTGTTTATTTTGTTATTAATATAAAAATTACAATACAATAAATACACTGCAACATAATTCAATGTAATAATACAATATAAATTAAAATGTAATATTCATAAGTATTTAAAACTGCCAATATACATAACTTACTTTGCGAAAATAAAAATAAAAAACCAACAACTTGGATTATGTTGTAAATTTTCATTTTATTTTAAAATTTATGTTTTTTGCGTATATTACATATATTTAATAAGATTAACGTGAGGTTTTTAAATATTTCAAAAATAAAAAAGGAAATTCATAATTGGGATTCGAACTCACAACCACCAGCATATGAACCAAACACGTAAAGGATTTGCCAATTAGACATGACAATAACGGATTTCAAAATTGACCGTTCTCGGTAAAACAGTGATTATTTTGAAATACAAAAGCATAAAATAATTATAAACGTTTAATTTTAAATAATACAAAACATATCACATAAATAATAATATTAATACATATTATATTATACATAAAATTATATATATATATATATATATATATATATATATATATATATATATACAATATTATATATATATACAATATTATATATATAATATTAAATATATATACAAAAGGAACATTTTTATTCTCGAGAGAGGAAGAGAGAGAAAATATATCTTCTGTCTCTCTCTTACTCATTATCTTACATATGTAATGGTTTCACAGATTCACTCTCATGCAAATTTGCAACGCCGACCGGTCGTATAGAAGTATATCTTCAAAAAATTAAAGCGGACTTTATTACTTAGTAATAGTGTTAACTGTGAGTGACAATGGCTAGAAAATATCTCATACAAGAAGAATTGGAACGATATTTTGGAATTTTGCTAAAAACCACTAATCAACACCATGAGATCGTACGCACAAAATAAATGACATTTTTAATGAGTATAAAAAATTTCAAAAATGCTTACATGCTAGGCATATGCATGGATGAGACGTCCCTTTAGAGGACGGCTAAGCTTCCGTCAATATATTCCGAAAAGATCAAACGACTGATAAGACGAGGTTAGCTTCATACAATGTCGTTATGAATCTTATTGAGGATCTTCTCAATGATGGAAGAACATTGTATGTGGATAATTTTTATACCAGTGTGCCTTTAAATTATAAATTACTTCAGTTACAAACACACTTAGTAGGCACAATGCGTGTCAACCGGAAATATATTCCGAGAGCAATTCAAGATGCCAAACTACGCAAAGGTGAAATAATAGCGAAAGAGTCACCGGAAGGGGTGACAATTATAAAATGGCCGGACCAAAGAGATGTACGAATGTTGTCTACTTGCCATTTGGGTACCGAGACCATTGTTAATACGTGTAGACGTCAAACAGAAAAAGTAAAACCTAAATGCATTGTACATTATGACAAAGGAAAGGCTCCTGTTGACGTAAGCGACCAACTAACGTCCTATAATACAGCTCTAAGACGCTGTAACAAGTGGTATAGAAAACTCATTGTTGAGATTTTGTGGGGTACTTGTCTTGTGAATGCATATTTCTTGTATACAAAAAATAATGTCAATGGCAGAGATTTGAGCATCACGCAATGTCGACAAAAAGTAATTCATTCATTGTTGGAAGGTAACAAAAATACTTGATGGATTCGACCGTTACTTGATGGAAATTTATTTTATGTAACAATAAAACACTGAAAACTTTGTTTTCAAAACTTCCACAAAATTTATTTTAAACTCTTATCACTACAGCTGTTTCGGCTGATTGCCTTTCTCAAGTGATCTATTTTTGGCTTGCGTTTACACTTTATAGTCTCTAATGAAATAGGTTGAGGAGTGGAGAACTGTTTGTCTCAAGTTGGTCATTCAGAATTATATCTGTGTTTTTTAATTTGTTGATTTCCATAGAATCTAACAAAGATAGCTTAAGGCCTTTATTTTGAATGTGAAGAATTTTAAATTCGTCATTAAAAGAATGATTATGATCTAGAAGGTGAAGTGCGTATGTAGAATCTGTTTTTCTATTATTGAAAGCCCTTTTATGTTCTGCTATTCGTTTTTTAAAATTTCTACCAGTTTGACCGATGTAAGTTTTTGGGCAGTCGCCACATTTAAGTTTGTACATACCACTGTGTAAGTATTTTTTATTTTGGCTCTTGTTGTTATTAATATATTTGCCTAGGTTGTTATTTGTTCTGAAAGCTGGTGTTATTCCTTTCTTTTTTATGTGTTTGGCTATTTTTGTTGATATTTTGCCTGTATATGTAATCGAGCAGAAGGCACTGGGTTTTTTCTTTGGTGGTGGAAATACTAAATAAATTTTGTGGAAGTTTTGAAAACAAAGTTTTCAGTGTTTTATTGTTAAACAAAAATACTATTGGTAATAAAAGAAAACATGTAACCCACCACTTAGTTACCCACGCAGAAAAAAAGGAGGCCAGGTGTGTAAAATGATATGAAATGTATGGGAAGAAAGGCAAAATCGTAGATGGAAAGAAAACAATGGCATCGCAAGTTATTACTACTTGTGACACTTGTGAAGGAAATCTCCACTTCTGCCGGGATTGTTTTAATGCCAAACATTAATCGTGTTTCAAATCATTGGTTGAGTTATTTTATTTATCACAAAAATATCGTTTGAGTTGAGACGTTAATTTTTTTCAATATTAGTATCAAGAAAATTGAATTGCGTTTGATATATAAGTACTTGATGTTTATTTTTTTTCTTGCTTTCTTTTTTCTTCTTTCTCTCTCTTCTTTTTGTTCTATTTATAATAAAAAGATTTTAAACAACATATTTATTCTGCGTTTTTTTAATCCATTTGCAACATGTCACATTTCAACTAGGTACTCATATATTTTTCACGTAAGACTCAGGCCAAACCTATAAAATCCCAATATAAAACTAATGGCATGGTGCTCTCTAGCGACACACCACCCTAATAACAATGCTGTTGTCAGTGTATCGCTAATGATACACCGGGAGTTGATCACACCCGGTGTATCGATAGAGATACACCTGGCAAGGAAAGTGTAATTTGAAATTTTTTAAGTTGTCAGGAATTATTATTTAGGGAACAGGATGAACCGGGGCATTCGTTAAATTAAGGTAATTATAGAGAACTAATAAAAATGTTTAAGAAATATGATTTGAAATTTTCTAATTTACTTTCTGATTCGAAGACATTTAGCGGTGTATCTAAAACAATCCAGAATGAATTAACAGAATCAATTAACATTTTAAATAACGTTATTAAATCTGAGATTCAGGAAACAATTTGCTCATCGCTAGAAGTAAATGAAACTATTGATATATCATGTAATTCACAATTATAAATTGTTGTTCGAGACGTGTTACGTGGTAATATTTATAAGATGTTTTTAGGTTTTACAGACAGGAGTAAAAGTCGTAAGGTAGAATATATTTTTGGTATTTTAAAGAAAAGATTAAAATTTTTTGATATAAAAAATAAATTGTTAGGGCAAACTTATGACGGCTTTACTGTGATGTCTGGTGAATTGAATGGTCTCCAGGCTAAAGTTAAAACTATTGCACCGCAAGCTGTATTTAATCACTGTCAAGCGCATTCATTTTTCCAGGATACGTGCAAAAATTAATGTCTTTTTTGGCAGTTTCAGCGGATTTGCTTTATTTTTCTAAAGTTCACCTAAACAGATGAATGTTTTGAACAATTTGTTTCAAAACAAATACCAACTTTTCACTGTAGCAGATTTTTGTGAACAGCTTTTGGAAGCTTTTATTATTGAATGCGACGATTTTGAATGTTATGATATCTCGATTCGTGAAGCAATCGGTTTGAAGACTTTATTAAATGATTACTCTTTTAATATTCTTTTAAATATGTTTAAGAAAATAACTGATTTGATATTCAATGTTATTTAAAATCAGTCAACTGACATTATTTATTCCAAAAATAGAATAAAAAAGCTGGTGCAAAATCTCAGAGATTTTCGTAATGATAGTGTTTTCCACTATATACGCAGTGACGTTTTGGATTCGCTTGATATTTCCGAACCACCCAAAAAAAGACAAAGACATGACACGGACACAGATCTCGAAAAACGAGTATATTTTAAAATTTTGGATACTGTTATTATGCAAATAGATAAACGTTTTTCGAATTTTGAAGATTTGTAAATTTTTCACCTCTTTGAGGATTCAAAATTTAAAAGTTAGGCCAAAGAATTTCCAAAATATCTATTAGACAAGTTATTTAAAAATTGTCCATCATTCTTTAATAAAATACAATTAGATAATGAATAAATATTGAATGATATGAAATTAATAAATTATTGTCATTAATTCTCTCTTTATCACCAACTTCTGCCTTAAATGAACGGGATTTCTCTTGTCTCAAAAGAATTAAAACGTTTTGTCAAAACACCATGAAACAAGAGAGAATTTTAAACTTGTCTCAAATGTCAATAGAAAAAAAACTTTTAAAATCTCTAAAAAACTAGAATAAATTTTACGATGATGTTATAACCCATTTTGCTACTTCCAAACACCGTAGATTAGAGTTACTTTAGAAACATTATTAGGTTCTAAATTTATAGGAAAAAATACAAAAACCAACCAAAAAAAACAAAAAATCTCCTATGATGATTGAAGCCCTTTTATTAGACGGTATACCTATCTAAGGAGACAAAACTTGACGACCCTGTTTCTAGAGCCACGAGCCTCCACTGTTATTAATTTGAATGAAAAATACAGTCAATTTATTTGAACGAAACATGCCTTTATATAAAATTTGTTGTGAAAAAAGATACAATGTCTTAGAGAAAAAATGATTTTTTTTATTTTTTGATAATAATTTCGTACTCTCCCCTTTAGCGGGATTCTTCGTTGTTAAGTTTCTGTAGTTCTAATAAAATTCCATATTCAGTTGAACGTATTATCGATTCAGGTCAGAAGAACATCTTTGTGCGTTCTTGTAAATAAATCACTTAAAACACAATGAGACAAGAGTTTGCCATCTCATAGGGTATGCAAATTGAATGAATAAGTTTTACACAGGCACGGAAAAGATATAATAGGTACACTGAGAAAAATATATTGAACACAAAAAACCATTTAAATTTAGTACCTACCTAAATCTAAGCTATATAGTTGAAAAATATTATAATTCCAAAATAACTTTAAATGTTTTAGTCTTCAGATGGACAATATAAAGCGACTTTCTTAAGTAAGAGTGGGGAGTATAGAGAGGTACCGTAATTTCGGGTGACTTTGGCTAATTTTGGGAGAAATATATTTTAGTAACTAGGGCGTTTGTACAATATATTATCAAGTAAATTTCATTATACTGCACCATCAGTACCACATGAACTGTAGAAAAATTTTAATAAATTAAGGTAATACTTGTTATGAAAAAACGAATTTCTAAAATGTAACCATTTCACATAAGATTTTTTGACCCGGAAAATTGGTTGGCAAACGATAATACTTCCAAGAGTAAGATTAATTACATAGTTTCGTATTGAAAATTTGTCAATTCTTAACCGCCGTGCAGCATTATTTCAGTCTAAACATAGATACTAAGAAGGTCGGGTATTATTTACAAGGTGCTACAGAATTTAACGGTTTTCGGGTGACTTTGGCTCACTTTTGTCGAATTTTGGTCATTCGTTAGTTCTGTATTAAATTAAAGTAAGTAAATGCTAATTTTAAATTTGAATTTTTTTTTTGTTCTCATTCCCATACTATTCCTTCTTAGCATCAGCGATATAAACTCTATTGTTCTCCCTCCAGTAAAATACTCAATATATGCAGATGATCTTATTCTTTATTGTCAAGGTAAAGTTACAAGGAGCACATGCTCTTTACTCTAAAACACTCTTAACAATCTTCATAACTGGTCCACTAAAATTGGAGTCAAATTTTTATCTGGAAAATCTAAGGTCATAAACTTCTCTAGAAGACATCACATTCACCGTCCTCTACTTCAGCTAAATGGATCTCCTCTTCAAGTGGTTAATAAACACAAATTATTAGGAGTAATATTCGATAAAAGACTTACATGGAGAGATCAGATACAGAATACAAAAACAAACTGCCTAAATAGAATCAATATCTTAAAAACTCTAACCCATCATCAATGGAGAGCAGAAGAGAAATTCCTCTTAATTTACAGAACATTGATCCGCTCTAGGTTGGATTACGGAAGCATTCTCTACATATCTGCTTCCGATTCTGACCTTAAAAGTCTGAATACAATTCACAACACTTCTTTACGCATTAGCCTCGGAGCCTTTAAATCAAGTCCTTCTAAAAGTCTTTATAATAAATATTCAGAACCTCCCCTTTTATAAGATATAAGGCAACATTTGCTTCTGTCTTATATCTCTAGAATTTCTGCTAATCCAAAAAACCCAGTAATTAAACTAATTAATACTCCCCACCCTGTCCCAGATAATAGTCACCCTCAAGCACATTATCTCTCATAAATTTTAAAAATTTTGCTAAAAGACACAGACCTAAAACTCACAACTCCATTTACTACGTCCAGAATTCCCCCGTGGACCAAAAAGCTACCTACTGTCCTTACCAGCTTGAACCGATACAAAAAAGAAGAAACGCCCAGAACTCTCTTGGTACAAGCATTTGTGGAACTTTACAGACACAGCGTTATGACAAAATTCTCTACACAGATGCCTCCAAAGAAGAACAGGCCGTCGGTTGTACCGTGAGTACCTCAAATACAATAGCAGCATCATATCGGCTTTCTCCCAGATGCAGTATACACACAGCCAAACTGTATGGAATACTCAAGGCATTAGACTTGCCCATTGCTAATGAGAAATCATTAGCAATATGCACCGATTCTCTCTCCACCATTGACTGAATCAGAAATATATACTCCATACATCCCATTGTACAGTGAATCCACAGTATCTGCCTTCTTCTTCTTTTTAAAGTTCCATCTCCTATCGAAGGTTGGATATCATAACGGCTATGGTCACTTTGTTGGCTGCTGCTCTGAAAAGTTGTAGTGAACTACAGTTAAACCATTCTCTAAGGTTCTTCAGCCAGGAGATGCGTCTTCTTCCTATGCTTCTTCTTCCTTGGATCCTTCCTTGCATAATAATTCTCAGCAGCTCATATTTTTCTCCTCTGGTTATGTGACCCAAATATTCTAGTTTTCTTCTTTTTATACTGTTTATAATTTCTAACTCCTTATTTAGACGTCGTAGAACCTCAGCATTGGTAATCCTTTGAACCCACTGAATTTTTAATATTCTTCTGTAACACCACATTTCGAACGCTTCTATTTTTCTTATGTGTTGTTTCTTCAATGTCCAAGCTTCCATTCCGTATAGTAAGATAGAAAATATGTAACATCTTAGAGCCCTCAATCTGAGATGCAACTGAAGGTCTCTGTTGGTAAGCATTGTCTTCATTTTCATAAATGCTTGCCTTGCAGTTTCAATTCGGACTTTGATTTCTCTGCTTTGGTCATTTTTCTTATCAACCCAGGTTCCCAGATATTTATATGTCTCTACTTTTTCTATTTGGGTTTGCTCTATCATTAATCTTTCATTTCCATGTTGCGTTTTTGAGACAATCATAAATTTAGTTTTTCTCTTATTTATTTTTAGTCCGTATCTAATGCAATAATCGTTAATTCTATTTACCAATTCTTGTAGCGATTCCAGGGTGTCTGCCATTATAACGGTGTCATCAGCGAATCTTATGTTATTTACTATTCTTCCGTTTACAGAGACTCCATCACCCAGATCTGCTATCGCTTCCTGGAATATGGCTTCACTGTACGCGTTAAACAGTAATGGTGACAGAACACATCCCTGTCTTACTCCTCTCTTTATATCTATATTTTTGGACTTTTGTTCTTCTATCTTTATATTGGCCTTTTGATTCCAATACAGATTGATAATGATTCGTAAGTCTCGTCTGTCTATATCTTTGTTTCTCAGTCCTTCTATTAGTTTATCATGTCGGACCCTGTCGAATGCCTTCTCGAAGTCGATGAAACAGGAATAAATATCTAGGTTTATATCTAAGCATCTTTGAGAGAGGACATTAAAAGCAACCAATGCCTCTCTCGTTCCCAGTCCCTTGCGGAACCCAAACTGAGTATCATCCATATCATCTTCTAGTTTTCTATATAATCTTCCATGAGTCACCTTTAGAAATATTTTGAGGGTATGGCTTATTAGGGATATTGTCCTATAGTCTGAACAATCTTTGGCATATACTGTTTTTGGTATTGCTACAAAGGTGGTCACCAACTATTCCTGTGGGATTTTTCCAGTTTTATATACTTCATTAAATAGGTCCAGAAGTACAGGTAGAGTTTCATCGTCTAGACATTTCAGTAGTTCCGCAGGTATTTCGTCTGGACCTACAGTTTTTCCGTTTTTTGCGTTTCGTATTGCTTGTTCGATTTCCTCTATTATGATCTCTGTATCTGCCAACAGCAGTCAAAAAATGGTGTTTCAGTAACTATTATCTGGGTACCATCCCATGTTGGTATCAATGGAAATAAGACCGCTGATCATGCAGCAAAACTGACCTGCTGTTTAGAAAATATGGAAAACATACAACTTCACCAAGACCTAAAATCCAGTATCTAGAACAACGTAGTAAGCACTTGGCAAAAGGCTCAGAATAGGCCACACTCGTCTTATCCATGGATATCTGATGTCTTCTGAAAACCATCCTTGCTGTGAACATTGTAATGAGTCCTTAAAAGTCCAGCACATATTACTAGATAGAATGTGTTCACTACAAACCTCAAATTTACAATCTACTACAACTTTCAAATTAATTTAAGTGATCTACTCGGTTCTACAAACATGTACAGTGCCATAATTCGTTTCCTAAGAGATTGTCACCTTTACTACTTAATGTAATTATATTAAGATGTTGTTAATGTATCCTAACTTGTATATAAACTGATTGTATATGTATGTAAACATAAATATATTGTAATAAACTTTGTACCAGTATCAATGGCCCATAGTTGCCGAGACACTTTAATTTAAAATAAAAAAAAATGAATTTAGCCTTGTAACAAATGTTTTATAACTTTATAGCACTAACTACTTTTTCTCTTTTAGATGCCCTCCAATTAAAACGTGTTGCTGGTAGTAGAAATTATGGAAATTACACGGCAGACACAATCGAAAGAGCTCTAGAAGCTATCAGAAATGGAGTTTTATCGAGAAAAGCTGGAACAGAATTTGAAGTGCCAGTAAGTACTTTAAAAAATAGATTAAAAAATAGGCGTACCAAACAATATGGTGGTCAGACAATTTTTACGAAAGCTGAAGAGGACGCCTTTACGTCTCATATTTGTAGCTTATCTTTATACGGATTTCCATTGGATCAGACAGATTTACGAAGTTTAGTGAAAAATTATTTAGATCGTGATGGTCGAATTATTAAGCAATTTAAAAATAACTTGGTTAAATAGTTTCCTTAAATGAAATCCATTGTTAACTCAATGTTTTGCAAGCAACATCAAACGATCGAGAGCAGAAATCAGTGAAACCACTATAAGAGACTACTTTAACAACTTGCAAAATGAACTTGTTGATGTCCCAGATAACAACATTTGGAACTACGATGAAACAAATTTAAGTGACGACCCCAGCCAAAAGAAAATTTTAACAGAACGTGGAACATCAATAATGTTTTGTGGAAATGCTGTTAGAGAAATGCTACCTTCATACGTCGTATATAAATCCAATAAAATGTGGTCGACTTAGGTAGAAAATGGCCCAAATGGGGCACGGCACAACAGATCGAAAATCGGATGGTTCAACACAGCTTGTTTCGAATACTGGTTCCCTTCTCTTATATTGCCAGCATTGAAACACGTTCCTGTCATTAAAGTGTTAATTGGTAACAATTTATCGTCTCACGTATCATTAAAAGTTTTACAGCTTTATGAAGCAGAAAACATTAAATTCGTGTGTCTTCCTGTAAATTCTACGCACCTAATACAGCCATTAGATGTCGCCTACTTTTGACCGATAAAAAAACGCTTGGCGCAATATTTTGGTAGAATAAAAAACACTCAATGTTAACATCAACTTAATCCCAAAAAGCACCTATCCGGCTCTTTTGAAAAAACTGCTTGAAATAATTAGTGTAAATGGCGGAAAAAATTTTTAAAGTGGCTTTAGAAAATGTGGCATTTTTCTCCTAAATGCAGAGAAAGTACTAACCAGAATTCCAAACTATAAAACTGATGCTGCGCAAATACCAGAGTAAGTGACGGTGTTTTAAATTTTCTTGCAGAAAAAAATGGATTACAGTCCACAGCTGATGGGGTTGTTAAAACAAAAAGAAAAATAGAAATCGCAGCAGGAAAAAGTATCTGTGCTGAAGATGTTAGAAGCCAACAAGATTCTGCAGTTGCAAAAAAAGCGGCTAAGAAAAAGCCAGTAAAAGAAAATGGCACTACAAGAAAATCAAAAACGAAAACTGGAATGGCAGCAAAACGTAACATTGGAAGGAAAACTGAACAGGCGAGCAATCAAGTCAATAATCAGATTTGCGAAACAGAGAAAGAAAATCTACAAAATGATGTCCTCGGAGACCTTAATAACGAAGTTGTACTTGGCAGTAGCCTAGATCAAGAAATCTGTGAACAAGTTACCATTACTGCAGCTGGCTATAGCGAATTGCCTAAACATAAGATGGTAAAAAAAAACAAAATGTTTTAATAAAATACAAGATTTTGGAAACACTGCAGATACTACGTCTAATTCTGCATCTAATGAGAGGTATAGGAATAATGCAGATCAAGATACAAGAGTTTTCCATTTGAGTTGAAGACTGTGTAATTGTATCCGACTACTTTGACAGCTTTCCAGAAAAATTCGATGGATTTGTTAGAGGTATTAATAACTGTTATGGTTGGATGCAAGTAATGGTACTGGGTGAAAGAAGTTTATGGCAATGGCCCGATGTCGCCGCGCGCCGTAAAAAAATCCTACCACTTGGGTAATATTGATTTCACAGAGTCATTGGAACTTAAACATAACCGATATTTCTTTCCAGATTTAAAAAAAAACTTGTAAATCGTTTTATTGTTCATTTTTTGTTAAGAAATTATGTTTTTTGTGAACTTAAGGCTCTATGTAGAGATTCATGTTAGTTTTAGTTTTTTTTTGTTTGAAATTGAAATAAATATTTGTTATACCTAACAAAATGTTTGTTTCTGATTCATCTTGTAGGGTGACTTTAGCCCAAATAATAATAATCACAGGGAATAAATGCAAAATGTAGCTTGACACAAAGTCGCCCGACACTAGCAGGTGACTTTTCACATCATATATTTATTTTTTTTATAATAAAGTAAGCGCTCCTTTGTGTTTTAGTGTAATTTTTGTAAAAAAGTAGTCAAAAACTCAAACACAAATAAATAAAGAAACATACTTTTATATATTCAGAATACTAAAATCTACATTTAAACTTCGAAAGTGAGTCAAAGTCACCCGAAATTACTGTACTTACTCTTCTTCCTTAAATCAAAATGCAAAACAAAACAGAACTGAGCGCTTTATCGATTCTGCTCACGTAGTGAGCTGTCATTTTTACATTTATTTTGTCTCTCTCTCTCTCTCTCTCTCTCTCTCTATCCCTCCTTGTGGAGTATTGGACAACTATGCGTTTCTTGGCCAAAAATTGTAAAATTGCTGACTGGCCAGGTAGGCCTGGATAAACTGTGTACTATTATTTCCTTCCATTATTTTCTATCTCTTGCTCTCTTTTTAATTTCACCCAATCTTATTCCAATTTTTTCATTTCCCCTCCTTGTATTTCTTTTCCAGCTGTTTTCTGGTCTTCGTCTCTTTCTTTCACCTCTAGTTGGTATTCAAGTGCTTGTCTGGTTATATTGCTTTAATCTTTCCTTAAAGTGGAGCCAATTCACTTGCATTTTTTTTTCCTTGACTGTAGTAGATATGTTGGTTTGCATTGTTCTTTCCCATAGTTTTGTAATAGTTATTCTGTTGGGCCAGTATATTTTCAGAAGTCATTTTAAACATTTGTTTACAAAAGTTTGTATGTAGTTTTTTAGTTAGGAATTCGTCCTGTTTTCATGTTTCTGATCCGTAAAGTAGTATACTTTTGATGCAACTATTAAAAATTTTAATTTTTTGTTTCTAGTATTTCGTTTGTTTGCTAAATTTTGTTTAAAACGTTCAATGCATATTGAGCCTTTATTATTCTCGTCTGTATATCCTTTTTACAACCCCAGTTTCTTTCCATGACTGATCCCAAATATGTTTACTTGTCTACCTCTTTTACTTTCTTACCGTTTATCATTATTTTATTATTGAGTGGTTATTATTTTTTAAGAGTTTGTTTTTCTTTTTCTCTGTCTTTATTCTCTGAGTCTAATCGTGTCAGAGTGCTGTGCCAACTTGTACTTTTTGTTTGCATATGACTTCGATGTTCAGTTAGTAGGCAGATGTCATCCGCAAATTCGAGATCTGTTTAAATATCAGAATAAGGAATAGGGTAGAGGATAGTATGCAACCCTGTTTGACTCCACTTTCTATGGCTTTTTTTTCTGTTACTTTACCTAAGTGTTCCAGTTTGGCTTTGTGTCCTTAGTAAAAGAGTTTAATAAAATTTATGATTTTCAGTGGTATCCCATATAATCTTAGGATTTCTTATATCTGTACTCAATTTACACGGTTAAAAGCGTTTTTAAAGTCGATAAAACTTACATCAATATTTTTATTATTAATGAAATATAAGCTCACTAAAAATATACCAAATACAACCAAGAGTACGTCCCCCGATTTTCCCATATAAAACCGGAGGGGTAACGATAATTAGGAGGATTAGAATAGATCACACCCGATGTCGAGTCAATGAAAGCTTAATATGTGTATTTGAAGGTTTCCTAATAAACGCGACGCGTCTCTGGAGCCAGGGGCTGGTGTAAAGGAATAAAAATTTTACCACTTTTTCGTCTGATTGCATTAGGATTGCAAAGATATAATAAGTGGAGTTTGAACCACCAAACCATATAGAAATATTTTTTTAAGCCACTACTGTATTTTAATACGAAAGTACTTTTTATGTACTTAATGGAAATTTATTTTCTAATGTTTACGAACCCAGGGAACGCCGCGGAAAATTACTGCGAAACTTTTAACATTTGTCGACCATCACAGGACTTTTATACGGGTGGCTTAAAAGTTAGTTGTTTTTGCTTATTTTAGTAAAAAGTTTTTTCTGACGAATTATTTTGTTTTTAGTGAGGCTCGCCCGAGGTTGACCTTTTTAAGCTAAAAATAGAATCAGATAAAAACGCAAAACAGTACTTCGTAGTGCATTTACCAAAGTTACTAATGTTTTCGAGAGTTTGTTAACTAAACCGGTGGACACTCGACCCTGCCAACAAATTAGCGTACAGTGAAAACTTTTACAAGTAAAGTACAATGAGCTTTATGAAGTGGAAGGTGTGGTACTTGAAATTATGTTCTAAGGAGCTTTCTAAAGAAGTTATTCAGTGAGACGGAGGTAAAGAATAAACACAGTGTATGATACTATGAACTTAAGTACAAAGATGATGACAGACCCGGTTCAGTAAGTTAAGTGCCATCAAGTGTAAAAGTTAAGCGCAATTTTAAATTACCTCCAATAGAGTTCAAGAAATTTAATGGAGACTTGCAAGATTGGCTTTCTTTTTGGTGGCATATCAAAGTAGAGCATTATTCACCATCAATTGATTTAAACGATAACCCACCTTATTTGGGACAATCCACTGTTGAGAGTAGTAAGACGAGACTATCAGTGAAGAGTCTTCCTACAGTAGCTAACATTTACTAAAATATTATTCAGAGTTTGCAGTCTAGGTTTAGCATAGAGGAGCTCCTGATTGAAGGTTTTATTAGATAGATCTTAAAGTTCATTTTGAGCCGAGTTTCTGATAATTGAGAGACAACTTTGATCACTTGAGACTTTAGGCATAACTGCTGACGTGAAGTGTGCTGCAATATTATATCCTCTTATCGAGTCGTCTTTACCAGAATATATGATTCGACTATGGCATAGATTTTCCCAGTTTTTAAGGCCTTCTGTTTCCGTGTCCATGTATAAAGTTACAGCTTTAGAAACAAGGCCACAACGAAAAGTAGATTTTAATGGAGAAGAAGTATGTACCGAGAAAAATAAAAAAGTCAATTCGTTACTATTGAATATGAAATCCGATGATTGGCATCTGCATTACTTCTCTTAATACACAAAATTTTAAAAAAATATAGTCTGGGTAATTTCAACTGTAGTTAGGATAGCTACGATTTTCTTGTAATACAAGAAATTCAAACGGAAAACGTACAGGTGAATTGGTGGCTGAGAAAATCAATAAAGACAAAATGTTTGCATTAAAGCTAGTGCAGAACGAAACATTTTGTATTGCGTAAGTTAATTTTGGACATAAAAGCTCTTGCCATGCAGGCACACAAGGACTACTTAGTTTGCTCTGTAAAAAATATTGGACTTTAAAGGGTAGATGGATTTTGCGGTCCATTTTAAAATAAATATGATGTGTGCAAGAGACAAGATGGATAAATGGTTCGAAGTAGAAACGCCTTCATTACCGGTCGATAAAGTTCGGGATGCTGCAGTATTTGAAATTTCCTGAGTGGACCTCTTTACTTAGAATTTGTCATTAAAGCATAGGTTATTTTGTTTAGTTGTGCCATTTATCATGCAGTCTATCTGGAATTTGTTACTAAATTGTCAACAAATAACTTTATTTAAGCTTTTCGTCACCTGTAAGACGACGACGTCCGAGAACGATTTATAGTGACAATGGAATAAATTTTACAGAATTTTGGAGTTTATTAAAATGTATTCAACCCACGTACAGCTGCATGGTGGGGTGGATTTTGAGAGCAGCAAGTAGATGTTGTAAAGGACTTTTACGAAAAGTTTTGGGTCTCTTCTCAGCGTTTTTCAATATTGAAGACACATTGACATTGTTGTGAGATTATGAAAGTATAATCAACTCGCATCCGTTGACTTATTTTTCGGAGGATTCTAAGTTAATTACTTTAATTACGAGAAAGCGTTTGATCCAGTACAGCACGCCAAGATGATGCAAATACTGAAAGAAACAGGAATTAACAACCAAAATCTCAAAATAATTAGAAATCTTTACTGGAATCAGACAGAAAATCTTAGAGTTGAAGGTGAACACACTGATTATGTGAAAATCATGCGTGGAGTGAGACAAGGCTGTATTTTGTCTCTTCTAATCTTTAATCTGTACTGTGAACGAATATTTATCAAAGCTTTGCACGAAACTGAAAAAGGTAGTCTACTAAATGGATACCGGCTAAACAACATCAGATATGCAGATGACACCATAGTATTTGCGAAAAACTTAAAAGACCTACAAGTTATAATAAACAAAATCAAGTATTACAGTCAACAATATGGACTCAATATAAATGTTAAAAAGACAAAGCTTGTGATAATTAGTAAGAAAAGGATAACAGAAGGTCAACTCTACGTCAACCAATCCCCTATAGAAAGAGTGACGCACTACAACTACCTCGGCATCATAATAAATGAAGAATGGACCAACAACCAGGAGATTAGAGCACGCATCGGAAAAGCTAGCTGTGACCTTTTTTATGGTGTTAAATCGTGGACCTTGAACGAAGATATGTGCGTAAAACTGGAAGCATTTGAGATGTGGCTATATCGGAGAATGCTTAAGATCCCGTGGACTGACCGAATCACAAATGAGGAGGTCCTCAGAAGAATGAATAAGAACCGAGTGGTACTGACCACCATCAAATCTCGAAAGTTACAGTTCTTCGGACATATTATGCGACATGGATCCAGATATGCTTTCCTTCAAGCCATCCTGCAAGGAAAAATATTTGGAAAACGAGGTCCAGGAAGAAGAAGAACATATTGGTTAAAGAACCTCAGAATCTGGTTCATTACAACATATGTGCAGCTTTTCCGTGCTATTGCAGATAGGATAGAGATTGCCATGATGATCGCCAACATTCGTAACGGATGGGCACATCAAGAAGAAGAAGAAACGCCAAGTATGTTTTTGCGCTAACAAGTCAGTTATAAATTACCGGATTTTTATTTGCTAAAACGGAATTCTTTCATACGCAAAATACGACGTTTATAGTAGTTGAGAAATCATTTGCAAAAAAGATTTCGTGCTGAATATCTGGCTCAACTCAGAAATGAAGGAAAAGAAAAGGGTCTAAAGTGTCTATCTGGATGTCAGGATCGAAAATATAGGAAGAATAAAGAAGATGTTGTAACTTGGGTATGTGTAAAAGAACGTCACCACAACTGTAAAGGGGGGATGAAGACAAAACTAACGGAATTACTTGAAGTCAATCAACACACCTGTGTCCCCGATGTAGCTCTCTTAGAAGTAAGAAAGGCTACGAACATTTCAAAAAAGAGAGCTCGAGAAGAAGACTCTCTAACCCCAGACATTTACAGAAAGAGTTCGAAACACTATTTACAAAAGGACTCGATTTTGTGAGTAAAATTCCTTTGTATGCCTCACGTAAATCTACATTTTGTCGTTCAAGACATTTACAAACTGGTGTCGGACCAGAACCAGCGTCGTCTATTGAAATAGATATCCCACTGGAAATGTTGACATTAGAAGATGGTAAGAGTTTTTTGTGTTTGGACGACACTGAAATAGGAGAAAGAGTTTTATGTTTTTCGACTTCGAAAGCCAAGGAAACGTTAGCCACAAAAACAGATTTTTTTGTCGACGGTACATTTAAGAGCTCCTCCAAATAGTTTACACAAATATATACCATGCATGTTTATATGGGCAGCACGGAACAAGAATTGTTCCTGTGTTGTATGCGCTTCTACCAAACAAAAAAATCAAAAAGTATAGAAGGCTGTTTACAATACTGACAAAAAAACTAGGCGGATGGAAACCAACAACAGTGACGTTTGATTTTAAAGATGCTGTTATTCAATCTCTTAAGACTGTTTTCCCAGATGTTTGACTGCATGGATGCAACGACCATTTTAATCAGTCGCTTTGGAGGAACATTTAGTCGATCGGACTGACAACACAATACATTAACGACGATAACGTTAGACTTCATTTAAGAATGTGTTCTGTATTGGCATACTTACCTTTGGAGTAAATAGAAGACTGGTGGCTAATTATTCGATCTGATTCTCCGAAAGATGAAAATTTTACAAAATTTTATGATTACTTCGTTAACGAATGGCTAAAAAATCCAGTGATTAGCATGAATATGTGGAACTGCCGTGGCCTCCAACACTGAACAAATAGTGCCGTGGAAGGATGGAACAACCGGTTAAACAGAATGTTAAAGAAACCTCATCCAAACATATACATTCTCTTAAAAAAATTTAAGAAAAGAAGCAGAATATTTCGATTTCATATTAAATAGAATGGACTTAAACCTAGAAAATAAGAAAGAATAATAACATAAAGAATGCAACAGAACTATTGCGGCGCTCTTGTGATATAAAATAATTTTTTGTGTCCGAGGCAAATATTTAAAAATTTTACTAAAAAAACAATAAAATAAAAAAAAGACAAAAAAAAAACAAAGATAAAAAATAGAATAGATAAAAAAAGCTAAAAAAAAGATAAAAAACAGGCCTATGATTCATCATAGCCAGTCCTACGCCTGAATAAAATGTGAACGATTTTTTTAAATGTTTGTACTTAACTAATACACATTAAATATAAAAACACATGAAAGCATCTTAGGGAAGGAACACCAATTTTTAAATTTATAATACTTTTTAACATTTGACACAAACAGTAAGGTAGCCAATTTATATAGAAATAATCAACAATTCGTTAATATTTTATTTATGCAATTTACTATTTTAATGAAAAATAAGCCACAATTTATGTTGAAAATTAAATTTATTGACGTTTCGACTTCCAAATCGGATGGCGTTTTCAAAATACAAAATATTAATAAAAATAAAACAAATTTTGTTTATGTTGTTTGCTAAAAATTCTTCTAATAATTTAATTTAATCTGACTCATTCATGTTGATAATTCAGACATATATTATACATTTTAAAATAGACAAGAATTGTTCCTGTGTTGTATACGCTTCTACCAAACAAAAAAATGAAAACGTATAGAAGGCTGTTTACAATACTGGCAAAAAAAACTAGGCAGATGGAAACTAACAACAGTTTTTTTTTTACTAAAGACATAGACGTGTACTTACATTAAAATCTGGTCAGTAAGACCAATTATCAATTTGTTTCTAACTTAAATTACTAATGAAATCTTAAAATTAGGTGTCTACTCACTAGTATCTTTCCTATTATTTCTAATAACTAGCATTAAATTTAGCATGCATACTCGCACAACATTTTACTATGCTTTTCACTCACTCAATATACCAGTTCAAAAGGCTTTGTTCTTTTGAGCCTTCTCTCTAGGTTCGTATTGTCGAGGAGCTGGATAGCCTGGACGTTTACATGATGATGGAGTCGTTGTTCATGGCTCCCTGCAAATTTCTTGATTATCTGATTGACGTATTCCATCTTGAGGTCCCGGTGAAGGTCGTTGTTCCTAACGTACCAAGGCGCATCTACGATGTTCCTCAGCACTTTATTCTGAAATATCTGGATTACTTTGATGTTACTAGGCTTGGTACAGCCCCAGAGTTGGCAGCTGTAGGTCCATACTGGTCTCAGTATTTGTTTATAGATTAGGAGTTTATTATTTATGGATAGAGAGGAGTGTCTTCCCATTAACCAATACATTTTCTTGTAGCGGATGCCTAGTTCTTCTCTTTTCTTCTTCACGTGAGCTTTTCATCGAAGTTTCACATCAAGAGTGATCCCCAAGTACTTTGCTGATGTTGCAATAGGCACTTGGACATCATTTATTCTAATTGGAATATTATTAATTCTCTTATTGGTAAAATTTATATGGACTGATTTATTTCAGCTTAATTTTCCATTTTTTGGTCCATTCATGGATTTTATTTATTGAATTTTGTAGTTTTTCTGTAGTTTCTTCGACGGTGTCACTTACCGCTAAGACAGCAGTGTCATCTGCGAAGGTAGCTATGGTGTCGTTTTCTAGTTCAGGTATATCACACGTGTATATTAGGTATAGGACTGGACCCAATACACTCCCTTGTGGAACACCTGCTTCATATCCTTGAAATCAGTGTATGCATCTTCTTGTTTAACTCTAAAATGTCTGTTCGCTAGATATGATTGTAATATATTTGAATACTGTTTAGGCATGAATTATTTAAGTTTATGTATCAAACCCTTATGCCAGACTTTATCAAACGCCTGTGCCACATCTAGAAAGGTTGCAGAACAGACTTTTCTTTTCTCTAATGATCTTTCAATTATAGCAGTGATTCTATGCACCTGGTCAATTGTCGAATGCTTATTTCTAAATCCAAATTGATGATCTGGAATTATTTTCTTTTCTTCAATTATTGGTAGGATTCTTCGCAGAAGGAGTTTTTCAAACACCTTGGACATCACAGGTAGGAGTGATATTGGTCTATATGATGTCACCTCATTGAGGGGTTTCCCAGGCTTTGGTATCATGATCATCTCAGCTATCTTTCATAAATCTGGAACATATTGTAGTCTAAAGGCAGCATTTATTAAATTTGTTAATTTTACGATAGCTTTTCTTGGTAGATTTTTTAGCAGTCTTCCGGTAATGAGGTCATAACCTGGTGCTTTATTTGGGTCGATTTGTTCTTTAATTAACTCAGCTACTTCTTTTGGGGAAGTTGGCTTGATATTCTCATCTATTTGCTTTGGTTCGGGCCAATCCTGGTCATCGTCTTGGTCATCTTGCAACTTAAATGTGTTCTCTAGATAAGTGGCAAATATCTCTGCCTTCTGCTGATTATTTCTGGCCCAACTACCGTCTTCCAGTTTTATTGGATGAGAATTTAGTATTGGCCTTTTAATTCTTTTTGTAGCTTTCCAAAGCGAGTACTCTGTGCTGCTGTCGTTTGTTAACTCTTCCAGATAAGATTTAATAGATTCACTAACAACAGTCACGCTTAATTTTGAAGATGCTGTTATTCAAGCTCTTAAAACTGTTTTCCCAGATGTTAGACTGCATGGATGCAACTACCATTTTAATCAGTCAATAAATTTAATTTTCAACACAAATTGCGGCTTATTTCCCATTAAAATAGTAAATTGCATAAGATGCCACAAAGAAATAGCTTCAGAACAATATTTTGGTTATGTGACACTAAGCTTTATTAAATCAACTATCTTCATTTTTTTTTAATTAGTGCACATAATCCCACTCAACTCTCAAACGAAGCAAGTTTCTATATATATTCAGGGATTCTACAGTATTCACTGCCTTCCCTCGCTCAACCGTTTCCATCTCTCTCTGTTTTCCCATTCTCCATCGTTTAGGCCTCTCTTACTCATGGTGTCGTCTACTTCGTTCCTTCAGGATTTTCGGGGTCGTCCTCTTTTCCTCCTTCCTATCAGGCTCCATTCGGTTATTCTCTTTATCCATCTGCTGTCACTAGTTCTTCTTACATGTTCATACCACTTTAGTCTTTTTTTGGTCTATGTATGTTAGTGTGCCTATTTCTATTGATGTTCTTTGCTTTATTTCGTCAATACTTCTCCTATCCATTCTTGTTACTCTGCAGCATCTTCGAAGGCATTCCATCTCTGTTGCTGCTATCTTACTGCTATCTTTCTTGTTTGTTATTAAATTTTCAAGTTGCAAGTTTTTTTTTTATCAAAGTTCTTTTTGCCATAATAAAATTATTAGTAAACATTTTCTCCTCTTATCAACGTCTGTGGTAAATATTATTTAAACCTTACAAAAATTTGGTTATAGAATTATTTATGTGACAGTAGTAGAAAAAGGTAAAAATATTATTTGTTTATTAGGCAATGACCGCACATGCAACGATAAAATCAACATATTTTTATATGACAGCAAATGCAACGATAGTAGCCGTGATCGCAAATGCTACGACCGCATCTGCAACAACACCCTCCATATATACCAAAACTGATATTGTCATTACGTTCCACTCCTGGAATATTTTTACTTAAACGTTCTTAAACGGATTTCTTCAACGATTTCACGTAGTTGTTGTACATTTTGTCTTTTGGAATACTTTGATTTCTTTAACGGCTATGTAGGCACTTGATCAGTTACCACGAACTATGACGTTGACGTAGTGTCCTGTAATTGTTGTAAACTTAAGTCAGTTAGCTGTGATACACATCTGGAAGTAGTGAAGATTGTGAACTTTCTTCACTTCTAGTTTCCTCCGTCAAAAGAACAGTGGATACATTGTCCTGGTTTTGACAAAAACCGTAATTTCTCTTACATTTTCCAACAGCATTGTATTGAGGGCGGTTACATCGCTCAGCGATGGAAGTTTTATCGCGTCTATGTATAATTGGCCAAATTAAATTTAAAGGTAGAAAATAAATTATTCGAGATTTCTGAATATGATAAATGCATTGAATTTAAAGACATAAATTTACCAATACAAATTTTAAATGGCAAAAAAGATTAAATATCCAATTCCAAAAAGAAAATCAATTAGTTCCAAGAGGATTACTTCATAAAAGCAAAAAGTTTACCGCGTGAAAAGTTTACGGCGCATTCTAGAAGTGGAATTCGTAATTATTGAAAATATTTATTCAATTAAAAGTTTCAATTATACTGACTATAACCTGTCTGTAAATACACCATAAAATTTGATCAGAAATGGAAAATCCGAAAAATAACCGTGAAATCGCCAAGTAAAAAATTTAGTTATTAAAAAGAAACCAATATATTCCGAGATCTGAAAAATAAGATTCAGTAAAGCAAAATATATATATATATATATATATTGTTATGCTATGTAAAATTGAAAATAATATTGGTTTGCTCTTAATATATTTCAAAGTACAAAATATAATAATTCAAGTAATTCAACTGATAAACTATAAAAGATATTTCGAAGAAATGAAAACCCATTATCCTGGATGACCTGTAGTAAACAAAATTTAAGATATGCATAAATTATTTTCTTTGTAAAATATATTTGAGTGACATGAGTGAGCTTAAGTGAAGTCATAGAACAATGCGACCGGGTTTTCCAAATGGACTGGTACAGTGAATAAGACAATAGAATAGAATATTTAGAAATTATATTTCTCCGTTAGTTCTTAAGAATTTGTAGAAACCGATTTGCATGTTAATAGTTTTTAGGAAATTTATAATTGCAGGTAAAATTGTTATTTGTTATCTAAATGGTAGATGAGGATAAGTGTGACGAAATCTGATTGGAGGAGATTGAAAAAAGTGGGATAGGTATGTAGGAATGAAAGTTTAGCTAGATTTTTGAGGAAAAAAGATAATCAGTTGTTTTCCAAGGGTGCAAGGCAAACAGTCGTTGTTCTTTGGTGGTTCCCAAGTGATAGTAAGCATTAGAAGTCAATGTTTGCAAGTTTTCTTGAAGTAAGTGTATCTGACGGAAGCTGATCCAGTAAAATATTGTAAGTTATACTTTTCTACTTATATATTCCAAGAGTCACTGTTCAGGCCGGAACGAGAGATTCAGTTTATCGAGAGGAGAAGAGGCTAGCATCTTTTGAACGATACGTGCATTTGAAGCAGATCATTAAAGACGAGAGGCTCGCAATAATTTGTTGTAAGATTGCTGATTACCTAGGGAACTGCTAAGAATAGATATTGTAGGCTACAAGGAACAAGGATTTGGACAACTCATTATCAGAGAGATAGTTTTTTACCATTCGTCAGTTTTTCTTTATTAACAAAGTTTTTTTTAATTGCGTTGGAAAAGATAGAAATATTTTGATCAGGAGATTTAGAACAACAATTTTGATTTGAAATTTTAATTTATATTGTATATAACATTAATTTTTAAAGGTTAACGTACGTAGAACAAAATTATATGAGATATTTTTTGTTGAAGATATTTGAGTGTGAATTTTATTTCAATATATAATGTTGTATCATATATGTTTTTTATTATTCCGGTATTCCTTGGACCTTACCTATCATATGTAAAGCATAGATATTGAAACACAAATATAACCCTGAGATAAGAGAAATTAATAGTGTGATAAAATCATAATCTAAACGGATAATCATAAACGGAAAATATCTAACAGAAGAATTCCTGGTTACAAAAGGCTTGCGACAGGGATGCTGTATCTCACCAACCTTATTCAAGATATATGTTGCAGCGGCATTGGAAAGATGGAAAAGAAAGGTACATAGGATGGGTATAGAGCTTAGCAATGAATGTATATATACACTCCAGTTTGCTGATGACCAGGTAGTGCTAGCGACCGAGAGGGAAGACATGCAGTACATGCTAAGAAAACTGATAGAAGAATATAACGACTGGGGAATGAATGTCAATACAACAAAAACCAAATATCTTTGTATTGGAAACGAGTGAGATAACACAGACCTCGAAAACGGACAACATATTTCCTGCTGTCAGAGCTATGACTACTTGGGTGTTGCCTTTGACAATACAGGAACTGATACACGGGAAATAGAAAAACGAATCACTCAAGCAAAGAAAGTCTTAGGATGTCTCAATGGTATACTGTGGAGTAAAGAGATAACGAAAGGAAGGAAATTTAATATATATGAGACCATGATTAAAACTACTCTTCTTTATGGCGCTGAAACATGGAAAATTGGTGAAAAGAACAAAAAGCGAATAAAATCAGTAGAGATGGATGCAATGAGAAGATCTTTAGGTATTTCCAGACGAGACCGAATCAGAAATGATGTAATAAAACAACGTATGGGAATAGAAGGAAATATAACTCAAGATATAGAGAAGAAACAATTAAGGTGGTATGGGCATGTTCAACGGATGCCAGCATCAAGACTCCCCAAAAAAGTAATAGAATGGCAACCGATAGGTAGACGGAAAAGAGGAAGACCCAGATTAGAATGGCAACACGGCGTAAACAAGTCCATGAGCGAAAGAAATTTAACAACAAACGACTGCGAAGATAGGAAGAGATGGTGTTTAGGTATCGGACAACGTCGAAGGACGTTCTAAACCGATGTGTATATATAAAATCATAATTGCATCATTTAAATAAGTTTAATTAATTAATTAATTAGCTAATTAATTGCTTGGCGCACCTCTGACTTTTAATATCACATTAACATATATATATATATATATATATATATATATATATATATATATATATATATATATATATATATATATATATATATATATATATATATTGTGACAATTAGGGTTTATAGAAAATAATTTATAAGTTATATACTACATAATATTAGATATTTGGTTGTTTTAAATAAGTTATATACTAGAGAATTTAATAAAAATATATTTATGTGAGGGCATTTTTAATAAATTAGCATATAATAATTGTAAAAAGTTTTATTTAGTAATTTTAATTTTGTAAATAGATTTAAGTGAGCCATGTGCCTAGGCAACCAACTATACATACTCCAAGTGTCAAATTAAGAATCATAATACGAATATAAGTAGGGTTATTATAATAATATATTGTTTGAAATGTGTATTTTATTAAATTAGAGTGTTAGTTACTAATTTAATTATATATTCTGATCTGAAAAGCCTAAATGTCAACAAAATTATTAATAGAAAAGAATGGAATTCTCTGGATCTCCGGAGATGGCCATGTTTGCGAAATGGTTTGTTCCAGAAAATTCAGACATGTATTAAATAGAACTGAATAGAACATGATATCTTACGAGATGGTTCTAGAATGTCCAAAAGATATAAATACCCGTGATTTGGATTCAAGATGGCAGTTTTTCAAAGTTTTTAGTCAGAAAAATTTTAGATAGTGCAGTCAGAAGAGTTTTAGGCAGTTTTGGAAGTTTTTAGTCAGAAGTCAAGCAGTTTATTATGAAAGTTAGTTGGAGTCAGTGAATCAAGTACAAATAGTCAAAATGTTTAATATAGTGAGTTAAATGAAGATTAAAAATTATGCATATAATTTAATGCACATTTATAATTATACACAAATAATTATTGAAGATAAAAAAAGGTATATTGGAAGAAATTAAATTATATTATGGTTGGAGATTAGTATAAATCAACTTATAATAATTGGATATTGGTATATTGAAAAGAAGAATAAATATAAATGCTGTTTGCTGGTTTGGTTGGTGGTGTATACATGCTGGTGAAGAAAACTATATCTTAAATTGGTAGAAGCTGATAATTGGAAAAAGAAATTTCACAAAAACAAGGATAACCGAAGTACGAAGACTTTCAGTGGTGATTAGAATATATATAGTGGAAAACAGTTCATTTAGGCATTCAGTGAAAGAAAGGTACAAAATTTTGTTAATATAATTTAGTTAGTGTCATAACAATTTCAATTTTGAAGATAGTTTGTTTAAATTTTAGATTGTCTATAGAATTTAATTAGTTTTGTAAGAATATCAATTTAAAGATAGTTTATTTTAAATTTACATTGGCTAGGTTAGATATATATATGTGTGTTTCATAATAGTTACAATAAAGATAATTTAAAAAAGTACTTACAAACTAATTCTTTGAGAACCGCGATAAAAACCCTATATTATTAAAAATACTTATTGCTCATCATTCAAACAAAAAAACACATCATAACAATTTGGCACCCAACGCGGTGGCTCTCTATTTAAAAGAATTAGTTTGGGAAGATAAGTGCTCTCATATAATTAAATTAATTATCAGTAGAAAGAAAAAATTATAGATTTTATTTTTAATTATATTTGAACAAGTAAAGTCTCAAAATGTCTCAAGGAAAGAAAGGTACAAGAAGCAAAAAGAATGAAGAAGATGTGGAAGTAGAAACACAACCTATACAAGAGGAGAGTTTAGTTCAAGCTCCACAAGATACTGCAGAAATGAATCCAGAAAGAGAGGAAAATGTCAATATGGCAGCTTTGATGTCATTATTGATGCAGATGAACAAGACAATGGAAGAGAATACGAAAAAAATAGAACACAAAATGGAACAGAATTCACAAGAAGTCAAAGAAGACATGAAAAAAATGGAACAGAAAATGGAAGAGAATTCAAAAGAAATCAAAGAAGACATAAAAAAATTGGAAGAGAATTCAAAAGAAGTCAAAGAAGACATGAAAAAAATGGAACAGAAATTGGAAGAGAATTATAGAAAATTAGAAAAGAAAATAGAAGATAATAATAATAAAATTGTAAAACAAATGGATAAAAAACTTGAAGCTGCAGAGAAAAAAGTAGCAAATGAAATAAAAAGTATACGGAATGACTACAAGAAAAGGATAGACAATGAGAGGACAGAAGTAAAGAGGATTATTCAAGATAATAAGATAGATATAGAACAGAAAATAGAGTTACAGAAATGTAACTTAGAAGTAAAAATTAACGAAGACAGGAGAAACACAGAAGAAAAATTAGACGATATACAACAAAATATCCAAATAAATTGTAATCAAATAAGAAATGTGGAACAGAGAATAGATGATATTTCACAAATGAGAGACATAGGGAGACCTTACTTAAATTTAACAAATGAGACTGGGATTAAATTCTCTGGTAATATAAAAAATTTGCATCCTAGAGTATACATAAATAGTTTAAAACATAAATTAAGATTTGTGAATAATATTAATGATATTAAAGATTATATTAGAGTGACATTAAATGACAATGCAGCAACTTGGTTTGCTAGTATTGAGAATGATTTAGATAATTTTCAAACATTTGAAAATAAATTTTTAAATTATTATTGGGGTGAATTAGAGCAAGCCAAGTTTAGAGAAATTCTATATTTTGGAAAGTATAATCAAAATTTAAAATCAAATATGGTAGATTATGCATTGAAATTGATAACAGTTGCAAAATATTTAGAACCACCACTTAGAGAGGATGAAACAGTCTTAAATGTATCTAGACATTTTGATGCTGATGTTGTGCAAACCGTAACTGTACAAAATATTCAAACAATAGATAGTTTTATTAATTTTATTCAAAGAATACAAAGAGGCAATATGACAAGTAATAATAACAACAGAAAAAACAATAATAACTTTCAATATAATAAAAATGATAATCAACAATCATATAATAATTATAGATATGGTAATAGTTTACAAAATTCTAATAATAATAACAGTAATCCAAATAGACAGAACTTTAATAATAATACTAGTTATAATAGACAAAATTTTAATAATAATACTAATTATAATAGACAACATTTTAATAACAGTACTAATAATAATAGACAAGATTTTAATAATAGAAGAAATACAGAGCGACCTAACTATAACAGACAGGTAAATTGTGTTCGAAGGAATAGAAGCTGCGAAGACAGGGAACGAAGTAGTACAAGGCAGGAAAATGTGAGTAGAAGTCATAGTAGGGAAAGACATAGTACATCAGATCCAAGTGGTCAGATACAATCTGACAATTCTAATAATCAAAATTTTGTGCAGTAAACTTTCTGAATTACAAGTTAGGCCATTGCTATTATGAAAAACCTTCTGAATTTATTTCTTTAGATGAAGAGAAAATTATTGAATCTATTAATTTAATTTATATAAATGCTTTGGCCAAAAATAAAATGATTAAGATTATGATAGATACTGGTTCAGAAAGTACTTTAGTCTCGGAGAATTTTATTTTTAATACATTAAAACTATCAGATATAATAAAGATTCCAAAAATTAAAATTATTGGTGCAAATAATAAGAAGTTGGGTGAAATTGATAAACTAGCCAATTTTAAAATTAATATTCTTAATAAAGAAATTAATATGCAAGGATTTATTGTCAAGGATTTATGTGTTGATATATTAATGGGAAATGATGAATTGGAAAAGAAGAAAGTAAAGATAGATTTTGAAGAAAAAATGGTAACTTTGGAAGGGCAAATAATTAAATTTATGCAGAAAGATGAGGTAGAAGAAGGAATAAGAGTTGATAGGATATTATTAAAAGAAAATAATGATGTTTATGAAGAAGAAATGTATTTTGATGATAGGGAAATGTCCCAGAAGAATGTAAAGAATAATTATTGTAGTGAATATTTAAGGAATGGAAATTTTAAGCAGATGGATGCCTACGAGGCGGAGTGCGTAAAATTGGAAGCAAGGAATAATGAGTACATAATGAAGAATAATTTTATTTGTAAAGAAGAAGATATAATGAAAGTTTTAAATTGCCCTGAAGAATATAAATCAATAGTCATTTCCATATTGCAGCAACACAAGGGACTTGTCAATAAAGAAAATAGAATTGCACAAAATTATATCCATAGTATAAAAGTTAAAGAAGAAAAAGATTTTAAAACAAAATCATACCCAATACCATATAAATACAGAGAAGAAGTAAACAAAACAATTAATAATATGTTAGAGGATGGGATCATTGAGAAGGCAGACACACGTTTTATTAACCCCATAGTGGTAGTACGAAAAAGATCAGGTGAAATCAGGTTATGTTTGGATGCAAGGAATATCAACAAGATTACTGAAAAGCAATTTGAAGCACCAATGAGTATAGATGGAATATTGGGAAGAATTGCAGGAATGTCATTTTTCACTAAAATCGATTTACAGCATAGTTTCTGGTTAATACCTCTAGAAAGAGGGGGTAGACAGTGTACAGGATTTCAGATAGATGGAGTAGTGTATCAATTCAAAGTAGTACCATTTGGACTTCAATCATCTTGCAGTGCTCTATGTAGATGTCTTCATGATATTTTGGATCAATATGAACATTTTGTAATTCACTACATTGATGATATATTAATTTTTTCTAAAACGGCTGAAGATCATGAGAAACACCTAAAAACTATAATAAATAGATTAGACAAAGTTGGACTAAAAATAAATCAAGAAAAATGTACATTTTTTCAAAAAGAAGTCATATATCTAGGTTATAAACTTAACACTAAGGGAATCGAAATGGATCCAGAACGGACACAAGTCATTCAGGAATATAAAACACCACACAATTTAAGAACTTTAAGAGGATTTATTGGAATAATTAATTATTAAAAAAGGATGATACCAGATCTAAGTATAAAAGAAATTCCATTACTTGAACTACTGAGAAAAGGTGTAAAATGGAGATGGGATCAGAGAAGAGAACTAGCATTCCAAGAAATTAAAAACATTTTTCTGTCAAATTTGAAAATATACTATCCTGACTACACACAGCCATTCATATTAAGAACAGATGCATCAATAGAGAGATTATCAGGGGTATTATTACAAATACATGATGGGGTCGAATACCCAATTCAATTCATTTCAAGAATCACAAAGCCACATGAAAAGGGTTACTCAGTTTCAGAATTAGAACTAGCAAGTATAATACACTGTGTCACAAAATTAAGATTTTATTTGTTGGGTAATGAATTTACAATAGAAACAGATCACCAAGCTTTAACGTCTATATTAAATAACAAATATGGAAACAGTAGAATACATCGGTGGAGTCTAATACTTAGTGAATACTGCTTTGAAATCAAATACATTTCTGGAAAATCCAATATAGTGGCAGATGCTTTATCAAGGTTAGAAAATACATCACAAAAAGGGCAGCGAACAATAAAAATTGGATTAAATCAATTAGTAGAAAATACTGGATTATATTCTAAAGAAGAAATTATAAGAGATCAGATCAATTTGAGTGAAAAACAAAAAGTCCTTAGGAAAGATGGGGTATATTATAAAATAATAAATGGCATAGAAGTATATGTAATAACTAGAACTTTAGCAAAGAAAATATTGAAAAATTTACATAACAATTATATGCATATTGGTTCAAGAAAGCTATGGATGCTATTTAGGGACAATTATTTTGCAAAGAATGACATAAGTATAGCAAAGGAAATTACTACCCAATGCCCAATATGTCAACTAAACAAAGAAAAGAATTTCAAAAACCAGAACACATATAAATCTAATGTTGTATATGAAAAACTAAATACAGTTTCCATGGATTTTATTTCAAATTTAGTTCTCAGTCCAACAGGAAAAAAGCATATACTAGTGATAGTTGATTTATATACAAAATTTATTAAACTATATCCCTGCTCTAGAACAAATGTTAAAACATTAAAATTATATATTAATCAATTTTTCGAAGAAATAGGACCATTTAGAAATTGCATAATAGATAATGCTACATATTTTAACAACCAAAAATTTCGGGCATTTTGTGAGAAAAAGGGAATCAACATTCATTTTACAAGTATCAGACATCCTCAGGCAAATCCTGCAGAAAGATATATTAAAGAAGTTATAAAATATTTAAGGATACTGTGCCAAAATCAACACGAAACTTGGCAGCAACATATACCACAAGTAGAGTATTTTTTAAATAATACACATAATTTGAATACAGAGGAAGTACCAGAATATTTAATGTTTGGCCAAATAGGAAACAGAAAGTGGATTAGTGAATATAATCAGGATATGTTAGAACAAGTAATGCAGAAAGTGAATAACCGAATTAGGAGGAAAGCTGAAAAATATATCAGAAGACAAAATCGAAATATAAAAAAAAACCAATCACATTTAAAAAAGGAGACCTAGTGTTAATTCGTTCACTTAGAAAAAGTAATGTTAAAGAAAACCGTTGTAAGAAATTACAACCAATGTTTGAAGGTCCATATACAATTGAAAATCAGAATGGACTAAATAGTTATGTGTTAATAGATGCAGAGAACAGACTAAGAGGCATATTTCATATCAACGACATTTTTCAATATCATGAAGAGATTGAATAATGATTTCTATACCTTTAACACAAATATAATAACACTAATAACTTACTGATAGATCCATTTCATAGATAGATGGTAGATTTCTTTGTTGTGAATAAATTTGACATCATACTTGTTGAATTTTGTACATATGGAAATTGTTTGATACCCTAAAAATCATAATTTGGGGTTAGATACTATAATTGCTATAAAAATGTCTTTCTAATATAATAAAGTGGAAAAACTTACCAATTTATATTGATGAAGTTATTTTGAATGGAAATAATTCCTAGATTTTGTCTATAAATAAACAGAACACCATGTCTATTATATTTTTAATTAAGGTTATATTTTATTCTCTGATATCGCATCCATTGTTCCATTTGACATGACAGTTTGACCATAGAATAGCCGAACTGTGCTCCGTTGTTCTCTGTTTTGACATAGACAGCGAACAGGGATGTATTTAACACATTTTAAATAAAAAAAAATTTTGATTTATTAAATTTAATAAGGTATGAGAAAATTAATATTTAGAAAAAATAATAAGTAAATTATTTATTTTAAATATTATTTTTGGGGTATTGTGACAATTAGGGTTTATAGAAAATAATTTATAAGTTATATACTACATAATATTAGATATTTGGTTGTTTTAAATAAGTTATATACTAGAGAATTTAATAAAAATATATTTATGTGAGGGCATTTTTAATAAATTAGCATATAATAATTGTAAAAAGTTTTATTTAGTAATTTTAATTTTGTAAATAGATTTAAGTGAGCCATGTGCCTAGGCAACCAACTATACATACTCCAAGTGTCAAATTAAGAATCATAATACGAATATAAGTAGGGTTATTATAATAATATATTGTTTGAAATGTGTATTTTATTAAATTAGAGTGTTAGTTACTAATTTAATTATATATTCTGATCTGAAAAGCCTAAATGTCAACAAAATTATTAATAGAAAAGAATGGAATTCTCTGGATCTCCGGAGATGGCCATGTTTGCGAAATGGTTTGTTCCAGAAAATTCAGACATGTATTAAATAGAACTGAATAGAACATGATATCTTACGAGATGGTTCTAGAATGTCCAAAAGATATAAATACCCGTGATTTGGATTCAAGATGGCAGTTTTTCAAAGTTTTTAGTCAGAAAAATTTTAGATAGTGCAGTCAGAAGAGTTTTAGGCAGTTTTGGAAGTTTTTAGTCAGAAGTCAAGCAGTTTATTATGAAAGTTAGTTGGAGTCAGTGAATCAAGTACAAATAGTCAAAATGTTTAATATAGTGAGTTAAATGAAGATTAAAAATTATGCATATAATTTAATGCACATTTATAATTATACACAAATAATTATTGAAGATAAAAAAAGGTATATTGGAAGAAATTAAATTATATTATGGTTGGAGATTAGTATAAATCAACTTATAATAATTGGATATTGGTATATTGAAAAGAAGAATAAATATAAATGCTGTTTGCTGGTTTGGTTGGTGGTGTATACATGCTGGTGAAGAAAACTATATCTTAAATTGGTAGAAGCTGATAATTGGAAAAAGAAATTTCACAAAAACAAGGATAACCGAAGTACGAAGACTTTCAGTGGTGATTAGAATATATATAGTGGAAAACAGTTCATTTAGGCATTCAGTGAAAGAAAGGTACAAAATTTTGTTAATATAATTTAGTTAGTGTCATAACAATTTCAATTTTGAAGATAGTTTGTTTAAATTTTAGATTGTCTATAGAATTTAATTAGTTTTGTAAGAATATCAATTTAAAGATAGTTTATTTTAAATTTACATTGGCTAGGTTAGATATATATATGTGTGTTTCATAATAGTTACAATAAAGATAATTTAAAAAAGTACTTACAAACTAATTCTTTGAGAACCGCGATAAAAACCCTATATTATTAAAAATACTCATTGCTCATCATTCAAACAAAAAAACACATCATAACAATATATATATATATATATATATATATATATATATATATATATATATATATATATATATATATATATATATATATATTTCTCCAAGAAATTAACGCACCACTTTGAAATATTAAAATATTTTATTAGCGTTAATAAAAATGTCCATTGTAATGTTATATTTTGCAAGCCCCTTGTATATGCTACTCGTACACTCTATATTTATTGAGTGTGTTTTATCGCTACAGTTTTTTTTGCAACAAAACAAAAAGACGCAAAAAATGTACTAATTCTATAAATGTACTAATTTCCAAGTGTTCACGAATTTTATTCGGCTACTGTTTAATTGTTGATTGTTGTTAATTGTGTTTATTATGAAGCGTCAGTCACGTAATTTAACACGAGATGAATGTGCCCAAGCAGTGGTACTGTCGGAAGAAGGTTGGAGTTACCGAAGAATATTGGTCGTCGGTTTAATGTGTCCCACACATCCGTCTCACGGGTGTTAGAAAGATTCTTCGAAACAGGGGATCATACTCACAGACCAGGGCAAGGACGAAACCGGTTAACTAACCGTATTCAAGATCGATTTTTAAGAATTTCTGTTCTTCGACAACGTTTTGTAACATATCGAAGTCTACAAATTCAGCTTCGAGACGTACATGCTATACAAATTAGGACCGAAACTGTTCGCCAACGACTTAGGGAATACAACTTAACACCTAGGATTGCCGCCCGAGGTCCTCTATTAACTGCAGAGCATCGAAGGGGGAGACTACATTTTACCAGAGAACACGTTAATTGGTTAGAGGCTGATTGGGAACGAGTGCGATTTACTGATGAATCCCGATTTTGTTTGTACAATAACGACAGACGTGTTCGTGTGTTGCGACGACCCAACGAACGATATCCTCAGTGTAACTTCTCACACACCACATTTTTTGGTGGAGGATCCGTTATGGTGTGGGGTGGTATTTATTTGACCGCACGTACGGACCTAGTGGTCATACAAAATGTAACTGTTACAGCTCAAAGGTACATATTGGAGATCCTGGAACAACATGTAGTACCATTCGCTCCTTATATCGGTGAAAATTTCTTACTAATTCAAGAGGAATGGGGGCGTGGACAATGACCGCAACATTGATGAAAAAAGTAGAGGCCTTCGAAATGTGGGCTTACCGACGTATATTACGTATATCCTGGACTGAGCACGTGACCAACGAAAAGGTACTACGCCGGATAGGTAAAGAGAGAGAGGTAGGAATAAGTATAAAGAAAAGAAAGTTGGAATACTTGGGTCACGTTATGAGACATAATAAATATAGAGTACTACAACTGATCGTTCAAGGGAAAATAGACAGCAGAAGGGGTCCAGGGAGGAGAAGACACTCGTGGCTCCAAAACTTGCGGCAATGGTTCGGATTATTATCTGCTGAACTATTCAGATCTGCCGTAAACAAAGTCAGAATAGCCATGTTGATTGCCAACGTTCGGAACGGACAAGGCACATGAAGAAGAAGAATTCAAGATAATGCCAGACCTCACGCTGCACAGATCGTCAGAAATTATTTAGAAGAGGTAAAAATTAGCACTATGGAATGGCCAGCACATAGTCCGGATTTAAATCTGATTGAAAATATCTGGGATATCCTTGGTAGGCCATTAGGAGCAACAACGATCCAACCAAACAAATTACAGGAAGTGAGAGAGAGTCTGATCCAGATTTTGAGAGAACTAGACCAAAATGAAATACGGCAATTAATTTTAAGTATGGGCCAAAGATGTAAGGCTGTTATACGTAGTAGAGATGGAAACACTCGTTATTAAGACTTTTTTCATATTTTAGTTTACTTTTCTTATCATTATTTTTTTAGAATTTTCCGTTTTATTTTTTTTTCTCCTGTACTTCAACATTTTCTGATGATTAGACAAATTTCTAAATTAATAATATTTCTTCCAAACATCTGTTTGGAAGAAATATTATTAATTTAGAAATTAAAATCGCTTTTGCTGATATAAACTTTTTTGAAAGAAAATTAGACAAATTGTTATAATTACTAATAAAATGTAGAATAAATCTGGTGAAGTTTTATTTTTTATTCTTTGCCTGTTTACAAATAAAATTGATTTATTGAAGTGGTGCGTTAATTTCGTGGAGAAGTGTATATATATATATATATATATATATATAAATGTATATATATATATATATATATGTATATATATATATATATATAAATGTATATATATATATATATATATGTATATATATATATATATATATATAAATGTATATATATATATATATATATATACCATTTTTCAAAGTAAAACACTTACACGTCACGATTTATACAAAGTGACGTCACTTGTATTTAAAATTTCCAGAACGTCAACCTTAGAATTCAAATATTTCTAACACAGCTAATAAAACGAAACCCATACGGAACTGCTCGATCTTTTATAGGCGTCAACATGGTGTAATAATGAGAAAAATGTAATCATCATATTTTTGAAAATTTTAGAATTATATTGATTAAATAACCAAAAACATTTGTTATTATTTATAATATAAAGTTTATGAAATAACTCTTTAAGTCTAATATTGCACAAAATAATAACTTTAATTAAATAGATTAGATAATTGTACGCAACTGATAACGGAATACTGCAAATTTTATTGACAGTTTAGCGTGTGGAAAAAGTGTATAAAGTGTTGCCGCTTTTTTAGAGTAAGAATTTTGTTTATGTTTTGATTTCTTACACAATTTGGTCATAATATAATATATATTAATAAATTATATTTATATATAATAAATATATAGTATACTATATATAAACTATATATAGTAAATTTAGACTGATGGCTTTAAAAACTAATTATTGTTGTGTATTATGATTGTACTATGTTAAAACAAATAAATAGTCTATAGAAAACTGATAAGCTTTCATATAAGATAGATAATTTTGAACAAGAAATAATGGCGGGACGTCTTTACTATTACAGCCCTAAGAGGTAAGTTTAATTGATGACATTAAAAGAATAGCCAGAACAAATTGGAAATATGCTGCTCAGGATAGAGACCTATGGAAGGAGTTGGGAGAGGCCTTGTCCAAATATGGACGACAGAAGGCTAAGAAGAAGAAGAAGAAAAACACAAAATAGCCGACATTTCAAAACTATTGATCATAAGTTCCTTTTCGCAGTACATACATATATGGAATGTGACACTGACCATTCTATGATAGAGAGAACTAGAAAGATATGGAACCTCAATAAATCATTCATATGACTGGATGCAACTAGTAAGACAAATAGGAAAGGGGAAACCATTTGTCGTGAAAGAAATTACAAGGGAAAACTTTTATGATTATACTTCGCTGTTTGAAACTTCTTTACAGCAAAAGAAAGTGAACGAAGAAGGCGAAAAATTTATTTGAAGGAATGTAAAGTGGTTACGATACAACAAAGAGCAGTGTGGAATTTTTTAATATAAAACTTCATTCAATCCTTTGGATCTCTAACTAAGAAAGTTAAATTTTAGCGAAGAGGCTGCAATACAGTGTCTTTGACTCCAAATCTTTGTCATGAACGCCCGGTAGCTATTTCTGATAAGAAAAAACAATTACTACCTTACATCTCTGAAATTTCTCATAACTTCTAAGTTTGCCTTGCGAAAGTGATGTACGTGACGTATATCCTGATTCTGTAGAAGATGAAGATGAATTGAATGCAGATTAGTAGTTTTTAATAAGAACTTATCTTTTTTTGCGAACTTTTGGTATTATATAGCTAGGATATAAATATGTTTTTGTGGTAGCGCAGGTTAATATGTAACGAAATATTTTGCTACCATAGGGTAAGATTTTGGGAGTAGAAGATTGGGGAATAGAAACTATGGGGGTGGAGATAGGGTAAGCAAAATAAACGCTACTTGTGCGAACGGCACTCAGGGATTGTTAGGAGAGCTGGGGTTGTGGATAAGTAAAAAATATCAAGGGGTTGGATTGGGGCAACTACAGAAAATATGAAACAAACGGTCATGAATATCTTGGGACAAAATAAAAAGAAACAGGAAACACCTCTAATAATTTATAAAGAACGCCACTTCAAGGTGCCTAATTATAACTATTACAACAACTAGTAACTAGGAAAATAATTATCAGAAATGCAAAACATATCTTTTTCAAATAAAACTCAAAAAAGGGTTAGTTAAAAAAATAAACAAATGTTAAGAAACAAAATTTAACATTTATTTTTGTGTCACCACAAACAGTTACAAAATAGACAATATAAAAACATTATATTAATAGTCACAATTCAAAAAAATATACAGAAAAAACTTACATGTCATCCGTTTACAATCTCCAGGAGTTAGAGATACTACATAAACTTACAAGTGTTACCGCATAGAGATTAAACTTTTTTTTAAACAAACAAAACAAATAAATATCAAAAATAATAAAGCTAGCTGTCATAAACATTAAATTTTAAAAACTGAAAACAAATAAAATAACAGCTAAAGTCAAAACCCAAAATTTACAATATTAAATATTACTATTTTTTAAATTTTAATGAAAGCAATTATTGTTAAAAGAAATGTCTGTCTTTACTTTAGAATTTGATCAAAAAGTTACCTGGATTTTTTACTAGCAAACTGCACTAAAATTTCTCGAACCAGACGCCACTGGAACCTCCGAAACCATAAAACTGGGGGTAGACCTGGGCTTCACTCTCTATGCAGCGAACACACGAACAAATCCATCTCCATACTGCCAAAAAACCTTGGAAAAAACCAGGGAGAAACAGAACGAGGATGGAAACGACGATTCTTCCAATCCTCACTCAAAACATTAACTGAACCATTAACTGCTACAAAACTACTTTTCACTGCTACATATTTCCATAAAAAGGGGGCAAAAAAAGAAAACCACAAATTCGACGGATGAATTTGGACATGACGCTGGAGATCACCGCTCTTCACCGCGGCTCCAATAAAAGTGCTGAAATTATCTTTAAAAATTGATCGCATAAGTTAGAATAAACCAAGCGCTTTGGGTATAAACAAAACACGACGGAAATTAAGACGTAAATTATTAATTTGAAAACGCAATATCGGGCGGTTTCAACAAAGAAATATCGAAGAATTTGCGCCTGTGACATAAACAAACAATAAAATGATTTGTTATCGACGGCGACGTGAAAAGATCGAAATATTATTTGGGTCTTAAATTTAAAGATTTTTTTTTTCCCTTTTTCTATCCGAATTGTCGAATAAAGGCCTCTCCCATTTCTCGCCATTCATCCCTGTTGTGTGCTAGGCGTTTCCACATTGGTCCTGCGACTCTTTTGATATCGTCGCTCCAGCGCATTTGAGGTCTCCCTCTTGGTCTCTTCGCATCGTACGGTCGCCAGTTTCCGACTTCTTTGTTCCATCTACCATCTTCGAGACGTTCGTTGTGTCCAGCCCATTTCCATTTTAATTTAGCTGCTTGTTTCGCGGCGTCCTTTATTTTTGTTTTGTTCCGGATTGCTTCGTTCGTTTGCCGATCTATTAGTGAGATACCAAGCATCTGTCGTTCCATGGCTCGCTGAGTTTTTCGAATCTTGTCCATGTTCTTTTTTGTGAATGTCCAGGTTTGAGCTCCGTAAGAGAGAACGGGAAGGATACAAGAATCGAACACTTTGGTTCGAAGGTTTTGGGGTATCTTTTTGTCTTTCAGTATGTATGAGAGTTTTCCAAATGCGGCCCATCCCATTCTTACTCGTCTGCTTATTTCGGTAGTTTGGTTTTCTTTGTTTACCTTGATATTCTGACCCAGATATATGTATTCTTCTACATGTTCCACTTTTGTTCCTTGAATGGTTATCGTCGGTTGATTATCTTTATTCGACATTAGCTTAGTTTTACTCAGATTCATTTTCAGTCCTTTTTTTATGGATTCCGTATGAAGCTCATCGATCATCGTCTTCAGTTCTTTCCAGCTGTCGGCTATTAGTACTACGTCATCTGCATATCTTAGATGGTTTAAATACTTTCCGTTTATCGACAGTCCCTTCGTTTCCCAATTTAGTGATTTAAAGATGTCTTCAAGTGCGGCAGTAAATAGTTTTGGAGATATGGTGTCTCCCTGTCTTACTCCTCGGTTGATTTTTATTGGCCTCGTTTTCATTCCGTTATCCATCGTGACTACCATTTCAGCGTGTTGGTATATATTATGTATTAATATCCTATATCTAGAATCTATTCTGCTGTTGACCAGTGCTTCCTCAATAGCCCATAATTCTATGCTGTCAAAAGCTTTCTCGTAGTCTATAAATGCTAAACAGATTGGTAAATTGTATTCGTTAACTTTTTCTATTAGGACCTTTAGTGTGTGAAGATGGTCACATGTACTGAACCCTTTTCTAAATCCGGTTTGCTCTACTGGTTGATATACATCGAACTTTGTTGTCAATCTATTTGTAATTATTTTTGTGAATGTTTTATAAAGTTGTGATAGTAGTGATATTGGACGATAATTTTTCAGATCTGTATTGTCCCCTTTTTTGTGTATTAATATTGTGTTAGCAGTATTCCATTCCCTTGGTATGTTTCCTTCAAATAGGCATTTATTAAAAAGTATTTTTAGGTACCTGATGACTTCTTCTCCTCCTTCTTTCAACATTTCTGCCAGAATTCCATCACTACCCGGTGCTTTATTTCTTTTCAATTCTTTAATTGCATTTTCTATTTCTACTTCGCTTATTTCGGGCATTACTTCAGAATTTACGTTTGTTATTTGTCTTTTCAGATTTTGCTTTGAAGAGTCGGGGGGATCGTTTCTTGAGCGGTATAACTCAGTATAGAAATTTTCAACTATGTTTGATATCTGAGCTTTGCTTGTTTCTAGTTGGCCTTGTTGATTTTTCATAGTTATAATATTTTTCTTTCCTAATTTCGGTTTGGTATATTTCAGACTTTGATTTTTCTCTATCACTCTTTCTACATGTTCTTGTTGATGTTTTTTAATATCGTCTTTTATCTGTTTTCGTATGGCTCGATTAAGTTCTTTGTATTCTGTGGTATTTCCTTTGTTTAGTAACATGAGCTCTTTTCGTTGTTTCAGCATATTCTTCGATTCTGCACTTATTTTGGATTTTTTGTTGTTATGGCGGGTTGCTACTTCTGAGCTAGCATTCAATAGTTCTTTTGTTATAACTGAGTTAATTTTATTAACGCTGAGTTGTTCTAGATTCAGTGCTTGGGCGGTTTTTAATTTGCTAGCATATTTTTCTTCATCGACTTTTAGCTTTTCTGTGTCTATTTGTATCGTGTTATTAAAGTTAATTCTACGTTTGCTATACTTAATCCTTAGTTTAGCTCTAACCATTCTGTGATCACTACCCAGAGAGACATTATTTATTACTGTTACATCTTCTACGATACCTTTCTTGTTACACATGATGTAATCGATTTCGTTCCTTGTTTTTCCGTCTGGTGATAACCACGTCCACTTTCTTTGCGGTTTTTTCTTATAAAATGTGTTCATTACGAAATATTTGTTGCTATGTAGGAAGTTAACCAGGGTTTCTCCCCTGTCATTTCTAACACCATAGCCGAATTCACCAATATAGTTTTCGCTTTCTTCTAGTCGTAATTTAAAGATACGAACTAAGAAACATTGAAAAAATTCTTCGTTATTATAATGCATATTTGAGGGGATTTCAATTTATCACATGTACGAGGGGATTCCAATAAATTTACAAATGCTACAAATATAAACAAAATTGGTTTATATTTTTGTAACAGTAGAGTAAAACTCAGGTCTACGGCCATTTCTGTTTTGGTGGATAAAGCGATAAGTAGATTTATTTTGTTATGTCAATGAACATAAGTGTATTTATTTTCGAAAATCATTGTTACAACAAATAAATAAAGTTGGCAACTGGAGGTGTTCTATAAATAACAATCAATTCCCAGAAATTAAAATTTCGCGAATTAATATAATTTGGTAAACTTAGGTTTGAAAAGCATTGCTACCTTAATCTCCATTTTTCTCAAAACTTTAATTTCTGAACTTATAACCCTTTGCACAAACACTAACGAATTAATAACTCCTTACTGGATTTAGATGCATTACGGAAAAGTATTTACCTTAATTTCCATATGTGGGGAATGTTTTAAATTAAGGGCATGTCTTGTCAAATATTGCGACAGACGATTATAGTATCCAGGTTTCTGTATAAGATACATAATAGCTTATATTCCCAAATGGGAGCGAAATATTCATAAATAATTTATTTGCAGGAAGCAACTATATCAAACAACTATAAACTTTACAAAGCTTCAAAACACTAAAGCGTGTGGAGCATACAGGATAGGTATTGTATTATGCTGCTTTCGCCAGGATGTCTTTATAATGAAACGTTTTAATGAAAATACTAACTGCACGCGCGTATGTTTGTATCAGTGTATTAAATATTGAAAACTAAGATGGTACAACAAGCAGTACAGTGGATTAGCGCAAAACTTTATACATGTTTTCTGTATTTTGAAATTTTAAATATTTTTAAAATTGACTAAAGTAATTTTATTATTTATATTTTAAACAAATTATATTATATTAAAATATTTCATTATGTTTAATATGCGATTATTATGTTTGCTCCTGGCGCCACCTGCTAACTAGGCCAGGTGGTTTATCTCGGAGGCAATTTGGTTTTTGTAAAGGGAAAAGCACGATTGATGCAATCGTGAGTGTACTGGAAGCATTGCGCAACAGTGGGGATGAACATCGCTGGGCGGCCCTGCTGTAGATTGATGTTAAGAATGCATTAAATACGCTGCAGTGGAACGAGGTAATGAAGGCAATGGAGGAGAGGGTATGTCCTGGTTACCTGATGAGTGTGATGGAGGAGTATCTGTCCGAGAGAAGGATTATGGTGGAAAAGGGAACGATCGTGGACGTGACGGCCGGGGTACCCTAGGGATCTGTCTTGGGCCCGACACTATGGAACCTGGCATATGACGGGGTTATGCACTGTGAATAGGGAGACGGTACAACCGCCTTCGCATTAGCGGATGACCTCGCTGTAATGATAGTGGCCCGGGATGAGCCAGATCTCAAATACCGGGTTCGGAATGCAGGCCGCGTCGTAAATAAATGGATGACACAGCACGGACTGAAACTTGAGGCAGAGAAAACCGAAGCCATCATTCTGAAGGGGACAAGAAACAGGCAGAGTATTAAATTACAATGTGCAGGAGCATGTCTAGCACCCAAGAAACAGGTAAAGTACCTAGGACTGACCTTGCACCAGAATGAAAAATGGAAGGAGTACGTGCAGGAGGTGGTACGGAAGGCTGCGAATAGTGCGGCTACGTTAAGGAGGGTGATGCCCAACATTGGTGGACCCAAATCTGAAAGGAGGAGGATCTTACACGGTGTTGTATAGTCGATCGTCCTCTACGCGGCACCAGTCTGAAGTGAGGCGGTAGAGATAACGGCCTATAGGAGGCTCATGACACATGTGGACAGAACAAGTCTGTTGCGAGTGGCATGCGCCTACAGGACTGTGTCTGCGGCAGTCTTGTGGACCATCACTGAATGTGTTCCGTTGCATATTTTGGCGGTGGAAAGAAAAGAGCTCTATGAGAGAAGAGGCCCAAACTTTACTGTGGCCGAGAGAAGACAGAAAAGATAAAGGTTCAATTGAAAAATGGCAAAAAGATTGGAACAATACGGAGGATGTGGCACAGTGGACGAAAATGCTTATCCAGAACATAAGAGATTGGGTGGACTGGGGCCACAGGAGACTAGATTATTTCCTGACGAAGGTGCTAACAGGACACGGGTGTTTTAGGATCTACCTCTGTAGGTTCGGAAAGGCTGACACAGATTAATGCCTATACTGTAGATACTATGACACTGTGACAGATACGATGTTAGATTGCAGCAGATGGATAGTAGAAAGAAACAGAATGAAGAGAGAGACAAGTGTGAATTTTGTTACAGTGAGAGAAATGATTGAAAATAAATCAGGTTGGACCAACATACACAGCTATATCCGTGCAGTGATCAAAAAAAAGGGAAGAAAGACAGCTAGACCAACGGCAAAGGTAAGAGTGAAAGATGCTGGAAGTTGAGGCTAGAGAAACGAGTCGTACTGTATGAGTTGGATAGGCGTGAGTCAGACTGTAGGGAAGGAGGAAATGCCCGTCTGGGAATGATGCCGTACTAGGAGTGATGAAGGTCTTCTACGCGCTACCTGGAACGAAACAGGGAGCCTCCTTGCTGATGAATGGAGTGTGGATGTGTATGAATGAAGAATGAATGAATAAAGGTAGTGATTCGGAAGTGATGCCGGCCTTACAGCGGCCATTCCGCTTCCGGATCGCTGGATGACAGAGGAGGGTATAGTTTAGCAGGTAGGCGTTCGGCGTAGACTCGGCGACGGGAGAGCATTTTAAAGTACCTCGGGAACTATCGCCTGGAGTACGAAGAACGAATCCTGCACTAAGGTCAGTCAGGCGGCGTCCTGGACTGAGATGTCTTTTGAAGATTCCAGACCCCCCCTTCATAAAGACGAAAAAAAAAGGTAAATAAACAAAAAAGTATGTGAAACTGAACCGGTCAGGCACACGACAGTTGTTTTGAATAATATGGACCTCTATAACACAAACCTATATGTTTCCTACAGTCGTTTTTTTTTGACTTAATTAATTATTAAGAAATTAAGGTTAAATAAGGTTTTTTAAATGTTCCTATCCTAATTTGTTGCTTAGAAAATAGCAAAATAACTCATTTTGGTATTTATGTATATTTTAATAACTTTTTTTAAAAATAAACTCATAACTTTTAATTTAGATACAATATTGGATCTTGTGATGCTTAAAATATAATCAAAATTTCAAGTCGATCCGTTAAATAGTTTAAATGGGAGTTGGATTGGAAATTAGCTTTACCTGAAAATTAGCTCTAACTATTTGGCTTCTAAATTCCAAGAGCAGTATAGTCTTATTAGACAATAAAGTATATATGCATTTACAACTTTCACATCAATAACGTTTGTAAAAATGGGGAAATGCCATTTTTTGTCCCGTATTTGTAGTCGATATTTATTGATGTACCAATCCAATTTGTTCACTCCATCCATGAATGTATTGTAATTATATAAACAGGGAAGTTAGGTAATGTTAATCTGTTTTTTTTTTTTACCATCGATTTACTTTGTCTAATGACTCCTCCCTTGTTGAAAATTCTGATACATTTATTGTCTTTCCATATGACACCAAACACTTCATTTTTAGTATCAAACCTATAATCTATAGTACCTTGGTCTTCCTTCTTCAAGTCGGTTACTAAATTCAGCGGACTATTGGTTATGCTGTTAGATCTCGCAGTACCGGCGGCTGCTAATTTTTTATTATTTCTTAAAATCTTCATTAAGTTAAAACTTGTGAAAAAATTGTAAAAATAGAAGACGTGATTTGAGGGTTTTTTGATAACAAATATATTACTCAGTATCACAGATGCTCCTAAACCTTGAACTTCGTGCCCATCATTCCTTTTGCCAGTGCATAATTCGGTATGAAAACAATACCCATTTTCGGCGCAACACATTGTCCACTGTTTGCAGCCAAACTAAATTAGCTTTCCCCGAATAAATTGTTTAAAACAATGATGACCATAGTATCGGACCAACTGATCATCAATACTTATATTTTTTTAAAATATGCAAAATTTTAAATATTGTTGATTCATTTTAGAAATCAACGGACTAATTTATTTTAAAATCTAGTTTACGTGACATTTTATTTAGACAAGCATTAGGTATGATTGAAATATATTTTTTTGTTAGTATCTAAATACTTGTTTATTGATAAACATTTTCTTACACTGTCCATACATAAATCCGCATCTTCATATTAATACATTTGTTCTTCCGGTAACGAATGATAGCCGGTAAGCTTTAAAAATCCCAGAAACTTTCTTAGACAATCCACCGAGAACGTAAAGTCATGTCTGTTATTCTGTCCAGCATATAATAATAATAATAATAATAATAATAATAATAATAATAGCTTTATTACCCAACAGTTTCCCATTTCTAGGGTAAAAATTTAAGATACATTTTTAATTAGTATACAATCATTAGTAGGTGATACAAAAATATCAAGTAAAAAAAATAAGTGCAAAAAATAAGTAGGTGAAAAACAAAATAAAGAGTGAGAACAATATAAATTAAACAAATCACTACGTATATAAGAAATAAAAAAAAATACACAAAAAAAATTAACAATCTAATGTACTCCATAAACCAGTGCGGTATCAACCAGATGATTAATTGAGCATGAGAAAATATCACAATGGTTGCATATTTTGTTATAATTATTGCACATAATATAAATTGGTGACTTCAGTAACATATTTGTTTTCGCACGTGGACAAGTAAACACTATAGTCGACCTGGAAGTAATTCTTGGCACATTAAATCTAATTTGACCTAATATATCACTGCAGTCAATACAGTTGTGTAACAACTTATATAAAAATGAAACCGAAAATATAATTCTTCTTAACTCTAAACTTACAATATTAAACCTATTACATAACAAATCGTAATCATAACCATGGACAGGATATACTCCATCAACCTTAAAAGCTAAATATTTTAAAAGTTTCCGTTGTACCTTTTCAATCTGTTGCATATAACATTTATAAATGGGATACCAAATTAAGCTGCAATATTCTAGTTTTGTTCGCACCAGCGATAGATACAGCAGTTTAATCGGTCTTATGTCGCTAAAATTTCTACAGTTTCTGATGATAAAACCGTACATTTTCATAGCATCGGATACTTTCTGCTCAATATGGTTGTTAAAGGTTAATTTTGAATCAAATATAACTCCTAAATCTTTAATGCTATTACATTTTTCAAGACCTGACCCCTGAATTACATAATTAAAATCAACCTTATTTTCTCTTCTAGAGTAACTTACTACTTTACACTTATTGACATTAAGAAAAAGTTTGTTTTTTACACACCAAGTATCTATATAATTTAGATCGTTCTGTAAATCTATACAGTTAGCAATTGTTTTAATTTCACAGTATATTTTAAGATCATCCGCAAAACACAATTTTCTGTTATTAATATCTAAAAATAAATCATTGATATATAATAGGAACAACAATGGACCTAAATTTGATCCCTGTGGAACACCGGATGTAGTACAGATTAATTCTGATATGAAACCATTATAGGATACAAATTGGTTCCTACCTATTAAATAGCTTTCCAGTAACTTTAAAATGTTGCCAGCAAATCCCAAATTTGATAATTTAAAGAGAAGGTATTTGTGATCAACCTTATCAAACGCTTTAGAAAAATCAGTATATATCACATCTACTTGACCTTGTACATCCAAAACATCTGAAATATATTGAGTGATTACAGCCAAGTTTGATACAGTAGAACGTTTATCTATAAAGCCATGTTGATAAGGTGATATCCATCCCCTAACAGAAGGGTAAATACGGTTATATAGAGTTACTTCGAAAACCTTTGAAAAATTGGATAACAAAGATACCGGTCTGTAATTGGATACATCAGATTTCGATCCGTTTTTGAATACAGGGCATATTTTCGCATTTTTCCATAACTCGGGATAAGTTCCCGTTTTTATTGATAAGTTAAAAATTTTTTTAAGTGGCTTTACAAATACCCGAGAACAATCTTTCACTAAAAATGCTGGAATATTATCCGGTCCGGACGTCATTTTATTTTTAATTCTTTTAAAGGCTACTAAAATTTCGTTTTCTTGAAATTCGTTAAAATTAATAGTGGGTAAGTAAATATCACTACATTCTTGATTATTTAATACATTGTTGTCGACAGGTAAATAAACTTTTTTAAAAAACATCTTAAAAGCATGGATTATATCGCGAGGATTATTAAATGTATCGCCGTTGTAACACATTTCACCTGGGATTCTAGAAGTGTTATTCTTTGCATGAACATATGCCCAGAAATTATTAGATTCGTTAGAAATACTATTCTGAATTTTTTCAAGATAAACGTTATATTGAGCTTTAACCCAGATACTCCTACTGTCCGTTAAAACATACGCTTTACAAATTCCTGTATTATTCGACTTTTACTATTATTCACTAGATGTCACAACGTACCCTGCTTTTTAAATATGCATCATTAGTGGTTTGCATTTATCTGCAGTCGACGTTTAGCTAAGTAAGGTGTCGAAAATTTGCAATAAATATTAGCGCACGTGGTATATACAAAATGGATAAAAGGAAATAAGTATTTTGAGGATACTATGGCTTTATTTTTTCTGAAAGTTTAAACATTTACTTTCGTTTTGGATTATATTTTACTATAGTTATTACTGTTATCAATATTTATTCTTTTTTCTGGTAAAAATAATGCTCAAAAACGACTGTATGTTATAACATACGGTAGGATAACATATTACTCAGTGATAACATTCTGTAACTTTTTAGTTATTGGACGAAACCATTGAGTCTCTCAATGAGTTATTATATGATATTAAACACCTAGATGATCCATCTTCATTACCTGATGGTATTACTGTCTTCCCTCCATCCGATAAATATGATACCGACGAAGATTCCGGGGATGAAAACCACATTGACATAAATAACCTTCCAGGTAGTCAATTAGGAGTACAAGCTGAAGTTGTTTTGATAGTGCACCGTTGGAGGATAAAGGGCAGAATGAAATTATTATTTCGGGTCCAGAAGATACTACAGTTGAAGATTCTGATAGTGAAGATAACCTCTCGTTGTCTGTACCTGTGTCTCGCTTTGGTGTAAGTGCTCCACAACCTAAAGCGAAGAAAAAAAGAGAGTATTCCTGGAAAAAACAAAATATTGATCCCAATTTTTCCGACTGAAAGCCAGTAAGTGAACCAAAAAAATTTCTCACGCCTTTACAGTTATTCTCCCTCTTCATTGATGATGAAGTTGTGGACCTAATCACACGTTTTAGTAATCTATATGCATCTCAACACAATTGCTCTGGAGATATCAATCAAAATAAAATTAGGTGTTTTGTTGGGATATTACTTCTAAGTGGATATTTCTTATTTCCTCGAAGGTCTATCTACTGAGAAAACAACGATGACGCAGGGTGTAAGTTGGTGTATTTGGCTATATCGCGAGATAGATTCAATTTTATTATGCAAAATATACATGTTTCTGATAATACCAAATTACAAAAAGGCGATAAATTTGCTAAAATGCGTCCGTTATTTGACATAATCAATAAAAATTTTCATATGTTTCGTCCATTTAAAGAACATCACAGTGTTGATGAAGCGATGGTCCCTTACTATGGGTATCATGGATCAAAACAGTTTATTCGAGGTAAACCCATTAGATGGGGCTATAAACTATGGGTCGGAACCACAAAACAGGGATATTTGTGGTTTGAACCTTATCAAGGTGCCACAACTCCACTTTCTGATACATACAAAGAATTAGGATTGTGAGCCAGTGTCGTATTGTCATTTGCCGATAAATTGCAGTCTGATAATCTAGGTACGCCGTTTCACTTATTCGATGATAATTTTTTTAATTCATTTCTACGTAAACTAAAAGCAAGAAATTTAAAATGCACTCGAACAATTCGAGAAAATCGAGTTCCGGGTTGTCGTCTAAAAATTCCAAGCTTTTCAAAAAAGATCAGAGGGGTGCATTTGAATACTCACTCGTAGAAGACGAAAATATTATAGTATGTAAATGGAACGGCAATAATGTCGTTACTATTGCATCAAATGCTACTTCACCACTGCCAACCCTACAGGTAAAAAGATATTCACAGAAAGAAAAGAAAAGTATAAGCAGACCAAAATATAAGCTTATAAAGAATAGGTATCAGAACCAAGAAATAGTACTTTAGTTTATTTTCGCATTGTCTTGATATAGCAGAGCACAATGTCTGGCAATTGCATAAAAGTAATGGAGGGAAAATCAATCACCTAGCATTCAGAAGACGCCATGCGTCAGGATTACTGACGTATGGCGTATAGTGGTGTATGTCATAAGTAGGCAGCGTTCAGATGTAACAAGTGTGATGTTGCACTTTACCCTAAATAATGTTTTTTTAGTTACCATAATAAAGAATAACTTTAATTTTTACACTTAGTTTCATTTATTGTATAATGAAATCATTGATCCTTAAGTAGCTTGAATTCCTACTGTTGGTTATAACATACACCTGATAACTCAAAAACGGCCAACCTAAAAGAAAAATTTTATTTGTAAAACTCGTATATAATTGAAGTAGAAAGCCATTCATAGCAGAATTTATTAAACATTTTGAGATAAAAAGTTTTAGGAGTATCTGGGTTAATCATTTGTTTAATTATTTTTCGCAACCTTTTAAATTCATGCATATATAGTATATTACCTGTTTTCTTATAATTTGTGATATTTTTTGATTTCAACTTTATCATTCTAATTATTTCCGCATTGTACCATGTAGGATATTGATGTTTATAATTTCTGTAAATTGGTACACACATATCAAATAATTCATATATCTTAGCATAAAATAATTCTAGGACTGTATTTACATCATCAGACATATCTAAAAAATTCCAGTCACAATTAAGAAATTCTGAGTACAGTAAAGGAAAATTTGCTTTTTTAAAATTATATCTTTTAGTTTTAGAATGAGCCACAAAACTGGTTTCCTTTTTCTGAAAATCATTAATATTTATCATTAATGCTGGATGATGTAAATCTTCTTGTACAAGTGGTGCATTATCGCGACTTACATGACATGTATCTGATGATATAACTAAGTCTAACAATCGATTTAAATTATTTCCCACCTGATTATACTGATTAAAATTAAACAAACACATGAAGTCTAGCACTGCCGATGTCTTCACATCAGATCTGTTTTGATCAATATACTTTGGAATGTTAAGGTCGCCCAGGAGAATAACAGTGTCATTAAATAATTCAAGTTGCTCTAACATTTCAAAAAAATATTCAAAATCTTTCAACTTTAATTTATCAGGAATATATAATACTGAAACATAAAACTTTTTATTTCCTATGCGACACTCAACAACCAACAAATCAACTAGTGGAAAATGTAAATCAAATGTTGAGACATCAACAACAACACACTCAAAATTTGACTTAAGTGCCAACAGTACACCTCCACCAGTCGATTTATTAACTACATCGAACTTTCGATCTTTTCTAAAAACCTGATAGTCATCATTAAACAATTCCGAACTAATAACATCAGAGTTGAGCCAAGTCTCAGTTAGAGCAATGACATCAAATTCACATTCACTAACACTAGAGTAAAAATCAATTACTTTGGAATTCAAACCACGCACATTCTGATAGTAAACCTGAAGATCTTGGCTTGTAAAACTGTTGGGACCTATCTGTTTAAAGGAACAATTTTTGGGATGCCATCCAAGTATTTAATTCTAAATTGTCCTGTATTGTTAGCGTTCTTAGCTTCTAATTCTTCCTTTAATTGTTTGTAGTATGCAATTTCTTTTTTCGTACGGTCATATGAAATTGACACATGGCTGTAGATACCAGTTTTCAGAACCTTGGCTTGTCTGATTAATGCCGAGACGTCATTTTCATCTTTAAGTGTAATCTTGATCGGACGATTTTTACCTAGTGCTGGTTGTCCAAGCCTAAATATTTTGAGTTCATTGACATTCACGCTAGTATTCATACTTTGAATTATTGTTTGGACTTCCTGTGTATCATTATCATTGCGACTATTCGGAGAGAGCTGAGTATTTTGCTCAGGTACACCAAATAAAATAGCATTGCGTTTGCGTTTTCTACGCTCATTTATTTCCTGAATGACTTCTTCCATAACCAACATGGTTGAAGAATTCTTCATTGATTGGTTTTCATTTTTAAGTGCTTGAATATCAGTTTGTAAAGTTAAAATTAATGCTTTCAGATCTTTTATTTGGTTCCCAACCTGCCTACAACTCATGCAGGACCAATCGAATCCTTTATCATTATCATTAAACAATTCCAGTTCTATATTACTAACATTTACACAGGTATGTCTAAAAATTCTATTGCAAACGGAACATTTTATCATTAAATTCGATTTATACGATTTACTACAGCAGGAACAAATCATATTCGAAGTCGAAGGCATGATAAAAACCGTTGAAGATACGCCTATGTATTTATACAGTAATTAAGAATTCTCGTTGTTGTTATTATTATCTTAATTGGTGTTACAATTGTAGGTTAGGACGTATAAATACAAAATATTGACTAAAAATTCTATCAAAAACTCTTTTAGGAAGATAAATTTCTTACTGTTTATGTCTGTATATTTAACTGCAAATATTTGTGTGGTTTCACAATCACTTTCACCTCATTACACGAGTTTTTTTAAAAAATGATAACAGTACCTTGAAAACACCTTCGCACTGGTCGGCTTCTAATGACTTAGCATATGTGACAGATTGTTTTACTATACCACATATAATGTCGTCATCAAATAGCATCTGGAACACCTCTACAGGAGTTTTTTACTTTAGCGGCTGCCTTATTCGTTCTTTAGCTTCGTTAGTACAATATCCGTATTATTATCCCCAAAGTTAAGTTTTTTTATAAAGTCTGACCTATATTTTTGTCAATCTGAATTTGGTTTTAGTTTCCAAGCTTCAGTTTTCTTTTGGCGCTTCTTTAGAATTTCGTTTTGAGTGTTATAAAAAGTCTTATCAGGTATCTCGTTTAGCGGTAATAATGATTCAGTATTTATAGCAGATGAATGTATTTTCAATTTACCGGGAACATCTTTAGGGTACGTGTCTTCTAGTATGTCGTCATATATTACTTCAACATCAGACACATCATTAACGTGATCGGGTGGTAATTCAATAATATCAATTCCATCATCTTCATCGTCATCCAAGAAATGAAGGTCATTTATAATAGAAGAAGTGGGAAACGCTATGCACACTGTAATACTGTAGGGACTGCACAGTAAGGTGGCAGCGGGTAATGGTGTGGAGTGAAATTATATTACAGACATTTTAGAAGACCGTGTCGAATTTCTTTTATTGCTTTCGAAATGTGGTGCTATAAAAGAATTTTAAAAGTTTCTTTGGTGGAGGAGATTCGAAACTTGAAAATACTAGAACGTCTCAGCAAGATTACTGAGATATAAAAACCATCCAGAAGAGAAAGCTAGAGTACTTTGAATATGTAGAGAAAGCTAGAGTACTTTGAACATGTAATGAAAGGTCCCAAATATACGTTGCTACAAAATATTATGCAAGGAAAAAAACAGGACGAAGAAAGACTTCATGGTTAAAGAACTTGCCATATTGGTGTGGTATTGATACAAACATGCTATTTAGGGTGGCAGTAAATAAAATTAAGATAGCTATCCAACGTTCTGAAATGATATGGTACTTAAAGAAAAAAGGTAAACAGGTTCAACAGTTCTAAAGAGAGCTGAGATAAATTGATGATTGGTTCCTATTATTTAATATTTTTAGAACCCAGATCAAAGTTTTAAATGCAGAAATTGTAGTTTTCTTTATGAAGAACCTTGTGCACATTCTGTATATTAACCAACATAAAATAATATGTTCATTTATTTGAATAAAATAATAAAACAATGCAATACATACTCTACGGCAGCATTTGATATAGCGACTGCTGCTTTAACTTCCTTTTGTAGCATTAATATTTTTATTAAAAGCTCAAAACAGAATTCGTGACTTCCGGCTTGGACAGCTTTCTGAGCATATTCTTGAGCTTTGTTGATGTCTCCTAATTTAAGCAAGCATTGTCCTAAAACAAAACACAAAGATAATTAGGTATACTTGATTATTAGGAGATACTAATTTTGACAAACTTTTTTTCTTTTGTATTTACTTTTGTTTTATATATTCTTTTTAGGTTGTAGTATTTTATTCTGCTGTAAAAATTTTATTTTTTATATTTTTTGCTATGTATTTGGTTGTTCTCGTGTAAACTTTAGTATAATTATAATTACACTATCTATATTCGTGATATTGTTTCTCTTGATTTACATTCTAAATTCTGGAAAAAATGTACCTACTGCTACCATCATCATTCTGGCTTTACAACCTTGCGTGGGTACTAGCCTCCTTAAGAATTTCTCTCCAGTCGTCCCTATCCATTCTCCGCCAAGCACGTATTCCCACATTTCTCACGTCTTCATCGATGTTATCAAGGAATCTTGTTCTGGGTCTTCCTCTTCTTCTCTGGCCAATGGGTCTATCAAGGAGCGTTTTTATAGCTGGGTCATTTTGTTTCATCCGCATTACATGCCCTATCCACTTCAGACGTCCAATCTTAATATGTTTTACGATATCTGGTTCCTGGTATATTCCATAATGTTCAAAGTTGTATCGTCTTCTGCACACTTCATTGTCGTTCACTGCTCTATAGATTTGACTTAGTACTTTTCTTTCGCAACATCTGAACATGTTTTCATTACTTTTTATTAGAGTCCAGGTTTCTGAACCATGTGTTAGGACTGGGCGTATTATTGTTTTGTAGAATTTTATTTTTGTATTTCTCAATATAATTGTGGATTTAAGGAGATTTATTCTGCGGTTTATCTCTGCGGTAGTATTATTTTCAGTGTTAAGGAGCGCTCCCAGGTATACACATTCATTCACTGCTTCGATGACGTTGTTTTCTATAACAAGTGGCCGTAGGATTTGTGGTTGCGGGTTTTCATATACTTCGTTTTGTTGGTGTTTATTATTAAACCCAGCTCTCGTACAGCGTTTTCCATTCTCCCAACAATATTGATATCATCAGCATAGGTAAAGATTTGCACTGATTTATTATATATTGAACCAATGGTTGAGGGTCTTCCTGGCGCACCCCGTTATTTGTTTTAAAAGGTTCAGACAGTTCCCCCTGAATTCGTACTCTACATTAAACTTTTTCAAGAGTTAGTTTTGTTAAATTTACCAACTGATTTGGTATTCCTAGCTCTTTCATTGCTTTGAACACTTTTCTTCTATTCACAGAGTCGTAGGCTGCTTTGTAGTCTATAAATATGTGATGAGTACCAATGCCATATTCCAGTGTTTTCTACAAAATTTGTTTCAGGGTTGCAATGTGATGAATTGTCGATTTACCACCTTTGAAACCAGCATGGTATTTTCGTACTATCTGTTCTGCATAAGGTACCATGCGATTACATAGTACTGTGAAAAATATTTTATACGCTGCTTTTAGAAGCGAAATTCCTCTGTGGTTAGAGCATTCAAAGATATCTCCTTTTTTGTATATGGTGCAAACTATTCCAATATTCCAATCATTGGGGAGGGATTTCTGTAACTGTATTTCTTTTATAAGCTGCTTTAATGCCATTATGGTATCGAGGCCACCTTTTTTATATAGTTCAGCTGAGAGATTATCTATTCCGGGTAATTTGTTTCTAGCTAGTTTTTTAACTGCATCTTTAACTTTAACAAAAATCGCTGGTGGTTCCTCTTCCCTCTCGTCTGTTCTCCCTACATCACCTCTTTCGTCTTCCAGGTTTTCTTCTTCTTCCTCTATATTAGCTGGTACCTACAGCTACCGTTCAAGCGAAAAAATATAAAAATATATATTTTAGAGGATGTTTTATCAATATTCTATAGCATACCAATCTTTTTCCAAAAACGCCGAAAGACCTGTTTAGAAAAATAAGATCCATAACAAAATATTTTAAAGCAAGAACGTGTTCTGTCAACGATCACATGGAAACCCTGAGAACAAACAGAGAAGATATAGCAGAGACGTGATGATCATACTACCAGAATATATATATATATATATATATATATATATATATATATATATATATATATATATATATATATAAATATATATAGACGATCAAAATCTATAACATATCTAAGAGAACTATGACGAAATAGACGAGGAGGCACCAAGACACCAGGTCCAAATCTAGTAACACAGAAATAATTAAGGTTAAGGAAGAAACTGGAATAAATTTGCTTCACCTTCTCTGAGACCCATTTTAGTGTATTTTTGTTTTGTTATTGCAAATACTGCGTCAGCGAATATGGTGACAGTAATCTGGGGTGCCACCCGATAAACCTTTTGGCTGAGGACAAGATGAAGAATTGAAGTCGCCCAAAACACAGAGGGGAACCGAAAAGTAAGAAAATGAAAAATGAATGACAGAATTGGTGACTGGACCTGGTGTCTCATCATTAATCTCAAGACATGGGTCGTCGGTGTACACTGAGAGGAAATCTATTATCTGACTCAGGAGTTTACTGGGTATATTTGTTTTGATTTCTATTTGAAATAGATGGGTAGTTAAAAGGCTGCCATTTGTGTACAAGGAGAGTATAAAAAGATTGCGAAGCATATTTTGTTTATATTTTTGTATGACAGGACCGGATAAAAAAAAACAAGAGTCTGTGCGGAGCTAGGTGAGAGCATCGCAGTGAAGATTCTGGTGTAACTAATGCTTCGTAGCGAAAAGTATTGGAGCCTTGTCCATGGTATGATTGTTTTGTTACTATTATGAACGGGAAAGAGAGATCGAAGAGGAAGCGGTGAAACGTAGCGAGAATGTTGTAGTTTTAAATGAAGCAGGGTAGAGTAGTAGGGTATTTGTGATGGATAGCGGACAAGGAAGTGGAGTGAACATTACCAAGTACTGCCACATATTTTTCACTACGCCATCCTCATCACATTATGTCATTATCAATACGTTGGATATGGTGTGGATGATATGATCCAGATGATGTTTTTTAAAGTTATTTATTCAGTTTCATAAAAGAAGAACTTTGAAATTAAAATGCATAATATATTAGGAATAGTAGAACTGAAGCGAAAAAGTAATATATTGACAAATTCCGACAGAAAAATATTTTTCACAGCAGTTGAAAAGAAACTACTTGACAAGAACAAAAAGCCCGCTTGTTTTGCCAAAATATTGTTTTTATAATAAATATTATTAATAGTTGTAAATAAATTTATTACCTAAATAATAGTATATTTGACAGTCTGCATTGCTTGACAGCCTTTCAGCTTCTAAATAAGCTTCCATAGCTAATTTATATCTTTTCATTTCGAACCTAAAACAGTAATAATTGTAGAAATAAAAATAAAGTTTAAAAAACTCAAAAAGTTTTCGGATTCATCAGACAATCATCAGTGAGTCTTGATTAAAATGCGTATAGCCACATACAAATCAGTTTAAAGACATTGGTTTTAAATTTTAATAAATGTCGATGGTTTAAAATTTAAATAAATGGGAGCATTTTGAACCCTTCACTCTAAAATTGTGGCACATGCTGGTCTTCTATGGCTGTCTACTGTAATAATTTTCGAGTAAAGGTTTCCCAATTTTCTTTGGCTATTGCTACTCACACTGGTCAGATACATTGTGTTCCAATATTTTCGAGTAAAGGGTTCGCCGGTTCCCTTTTACTAGTATTAAATTAGTCAATACTCACAATCTTATGTAGTTTTTATTTAATAAAGTTGGTGAATTTTGGGCTACCGGTTTCAACGCTTAAAATATTTGCCGCATCATCAAGCACCAATACATCAAGCACCAATACGCACCAATATTAACAACTAAAAGCTAAAACAACATAAAACAAGCAATAAAGAACTGAAACACAATAATTGACACTAAATAATAACAAATTGAGTGAGTGAGTGATATTATTTATTATTATCTATTAGTTGCTCACTCAATTTGTTATTAATTGGTTTTCTTATTATTTAGTGTCATTTATTGCGTTTCAGTTGTTTATTGCTTGTTTTTTGTTGTTTTAGCTTTTAGTTTTTAATACATAAAATAAAAATAACGTACTGGGGCCTGATGATGGGACAAATATTGTAAGCCTTGAAACCGGTAGCCGAAAATTTATCAACTTTACTAAATAAAGACTACTTAAGATTGTGAGCATTGATTCATTTCCCATATACCATGGAGTGTTCCACGTTAAAAAAATAACATTGCGAAGATAGGGCCATGTATTTCTTATGGACGATAGAAGCGTGGCGATGCCACGACGAACACGAAGCACGATTCAGGGTTGTATTATTTGTATTTCCGTTTCCACAGACATGAATTAAAATTAATGTTTTTTAACGTAATTGACCAAAAGTGCCTATTCGAAACAAGATATGAAAAGTAAGGAAAATGATTTTAATTAAATAAATAGTATTTACAAAAGATAATTTTGTTTTATATTATTTTAATTATAGTAACGACAGTTTATTTAAAAAAAATTGTTAAAATCCTTTATAAAAGGTATATAATTAAAAAACCCAATCGGGCTATGTCATGAAGACAAAAGGTTTTCGGAATCCATATTCCATCATCAGTGTCTAGGTGTACATGTTTTGAGCCACTAAATATCTGGGTAAAAACCCGTTAAAAGTTATAGTTTACAATTTACTTTACATTATTTAATCTTATATATTAGGATGTTAAAGTTACCCGTGGATTTGATAACATGATACCGTACGACTCCACATGAAGTTGCTGGCCCTGAGACAAAGTGTTTACGAGGACTTGATGATAGCAACTACAGGAACTTAGTTTCCTTGTGGATTTTGACAGTTTATTTGTGTTTCGGTGAGAATACCATATGCCATGAATCATAGAAAACAGTAGAAAATATTGCTTAGCTAAATCATACATTTTGCCGACTATTAAAGATAAGCAATTAAACGGACAGCTTGGAATGCATATATCTAATTACTAATTGCAACTTAAAATAAAACGGTGTGCATTTGTCACCGATTTTATGTCGTTCTCTGACTATATAATGATAATAAGGCTTTGTGGTTCTTTAGTAGTTATTTTGACTTTACAGTTAAATGTTAGTTCAAAATGGAAATTCAAAAATTAAGCCAAGTGAATATCTTGGACATCCGTGCAAAACAAATTGTTTTAAATGTATTTAATTATCATCTAAATTTAAGAAGTGGTGAAAGTGTCAGAAGTTTAACCGATAAAGTAAGTGCTATGACGGGAGTAAATTTTTATGTCCAAAATACGCAAAGAATCTGTTGAAGGAGGACTAAGGCCCATAAAAAACAAAAAAACAAGAAAACGTACCAAAAGTAGAGTGAACAGCAGAAAGTTCACTTACGATGCAGTAGTTCATACGCGGCTACGTGCCATCGTGCATAGTTTTTTCTTTAAAAATTTACCGCAGACATTGAACAAAGTTTTTGCACTGGTTAGTAAAGACAAAGATTTAGCAAACATGTCACGCACAACAATGTGGAGAATACTTCATGAAATGAACTGTTTTTTGCAAAAGAAGAGTAAAGTCAAGCATGATTGAACGGCCAGATATTCTAAAATGGAGGCATCAGTATTTGCGAGAGATAAAAAAATTTTGTTTTCAAGGATACACCGTCGTTTATTTGGACGAAACTTGGGTGAATGTTGGACATAGTATTTCCAAAGAATGGAAGGACCTCTTAGTAACTTCAACCAGGGATGCGTTTGTTAAGGGGTTATTAACATACCTAAAATAGCCGACACAACGAGGCTCCCGATTTGTTCTAGTGCATGCAGGTAGCGAATTGGGCTTTGTAGATGGTGCGGCTTTTTTGTTTTTAGCTAAAAAACTCAGCGGACTATCACGATGAGATGAATGGTCCTATATTTGAACAATGGTTTAAGGAAAAGCTGCTTCATAATCTTCCAGAGAAAACTGTTGTGCCTTTAATAAAGATCAAATTAAGACGTGGTTGCTGGAGAAAGATATCTTTTTTGAAGAAGATTATTTAAAATCAGAGCTTATGGAAGTCGTAAACACATACAAAGAAAAATACATAAAATGTAAAATCGACGAGATGTGCAAAGAGAAAAATGTTACCATTCTGAGACTACGTCCATACCATTGTAAATTAAATCCATTTGAAATGGTATGGAGTCAAGTCAAAAGACATATTGCCTCACACAACACAGAGTTTAAGACTACCGCTATGGAACAATTAATAAGAAATGCATTTGGTGTAGTAACAGTGGAAAACTGGAAAAACAATTGTAATCCTGCTATTAAGGAAGAGCAAAAATTTTGGGTTATTGATGGGTTGATGGATATTGATCCTGTGGTAATAAATGTGACGGTAGACAGTGGCAGTAAATTATATGCAATGAGTAAATTATGTGATAGTGTGCAAATCTGTGGACACAAAGTGCCAAATCCGAAAAGTCTGTAAATACCAGTCCGGCAAAAGTGAATATATATATATATATATATATATATATATATATATATATATATATATATATATATATATATATATATATATATATATATATATGTAAAGTTTAGTATATAAATAAATGGACACTAAATAGAAAAAAGAATGGAATAACAACATAAGCAGAATGGGGGAGACATGTGTGGTCAAAATAGCAAGGGATAAATCCATATTCGGTTGAAGAAGAAGTATCGACCGACCGCGCAAAAGATGGAGTGACAACCTTCCATAGAGGTATTAATCCGCCAATGAACAAGCAGAATTGCTTATAAAGAGAAAAAAGAATAAGAAAATAAAGTATAACTTTGATACGCCGAAATTTATTGGGATACCCTGTATATTTCAAAATAATTTTAAAATGTAGCTTTTATCAACTTACAAACTAATAATTTAAATTTTTTTAATTTTTTTGCTCTTTCGCTGTAATTTTTCGTTCCGTTGGTGGTGATTCACCCTGTGTACAAGGAAAAATTTTTATGTATGTAATTGTTGTTATTACTTACATGAAAATAAAATTAAAGCTGCACTTGTTTTTTTTTAGTTACATCTTATCTAAAGCATTAATAAATATGTAATGTTAAATAATAGTGAAATTTAACCATTTTTATTAGACCTATAATAATTACATACCTATATCTGTAAATTAAAGAAACAAGTATTTATAATGCATTATTTTGTATTCAACTATACACATCCTTTTATTAGTGAAATTAATTAACTACAACTAGACAGTGCTGAATACGGCTCTGATTAGAATGACTCATATATCGACAATCTAACAGCAAAACCGGCCTGAGAGTTTTGGCAACACTGATCTCCATAAGCGCAATGTTATTTTCTTAACTTGAAACAAAGTATCGTATTATGGACTCACATTGGCAACCTTTTCATCGTTTGGTTCCCTTGTAGTTAAATCCTCAATTTTCAGCAATATGTCATTACTTTTTAAGTTTAAGTTTCAATATTTTAAACAAAGATTTTAACACCTTAACAACAAATTTTAACACTTTAATCAAGACTCGATAATGATGGTACAAAAATACCGAAAACGTTTTGATGTTTCAACTAATCATTTTATAAAATTTTTAAATTTAAATATACTAATTTTTTGTTTCATAATAATAATTATAATTTATATGCTTAAAGTGGGAAAGTTTTTGGAGGTTGGCTGTATACCTTATTTGTTAAAAAAGCTTTAGGGGAAAAGAGGGTACAGAGAGACAGAGGGAACAGTGAGACATTTGACAATATTTGTTAAATTTAATTTCGATTGTTGGCATTGTGAGTCCCAAGAAAAGTGCAAAAACCGTTGGTCGGTTCACGGACGAACAAATGAGGGAGGCGGTACTTTTAGTAACAAATGGTATGAAAATACGCTGTGCTGCCAGGGAAACAAACTTAAGCTTCCAAACTTTAAGCAGATATGTAAAAAAATACAAAGAATACCCTACTTGTAGGATGAGTCCTAACTACAAAGATAAACAAATTTTTTCGTCACAGTTAGAAGTTCTTGTTCAATACATTGTGATTTGCTCAAAGATATTTTATGGGCTAACTGTAACTAACTGTCGCAAGTTAACCTATGATTTGGCCACACCCACCGGACAATTGGGAACAGTCAGGCCAAGCATCAATAGATTGGTACAAAGGATTTCGAAAACGGCATCCAAATTTGAGTCTACGAACACCAGAAGGTTTTAGTTTAGCTAAGGTAGCAGGATTTAATCCTGCTAATGTAAAATTATTTTTTGAAAAACTAGAAAATGTTTTCAGAAGGCACCAAAATGTCTCAAATGGTCTGAGAATTTATAACCTAGATGAAACGGGGACTTTGACAGTCGCAAACAGTTCAACTAAGGTTCTAGCACAAAAGGGTGTCAAGCAAGTTTCGACAATTGAAAGTAGCGAACGAGGAACATTAGTTACAACGTGCTGCATCGAAACGCCTGTGGTAGTGCAGTGCCACCTGTGATGGTATTTGCATGGGTGCATTTTAAAAGTCATATGTTAATAGGAGCTCCTCCGGGCACCTTAGGACTGGCTACAAAAGCCGGTTGGATGAACACGCAGTGGTTTATAGAAGTATTGAAGCATTTTATCAAACGCACATTAAGTTTAAAAGAAAACCCTTCGCTCTTAATAATGGACAATCATGAGAGTCACATCTCAATAGAAGGAATTAATTTGTGCAAAGAGAATGGTGTTACAATCCTGACAGTTCCTTCTTATTGTACACACAAATTACAACCGCTTGATCTAGGTCTTTTAAAACCTTTTTATATCTTTCACAATGACGCCTTACGTTCGTGGCATAAAGCTAATCCAGCAAAACCAGCAACTATATATCACGTGGATCATTTGTAGGAGTGGCTTATCCCCGAGCAATGACCCCTTCCTGTAACGGTAGTGCGCGACGGGTTTGCTAATCTCCTTTTAAGTGGTTTTCAGGTATTTATATAATAAGTTTATGGAACTGAACACCAACCAGTATTTAAATACGAGTTCTTGATTAAAGTAAAGGGAAGCAAGTAGTATTACTCATTTTATTCATTACGTTTTCTATCATTATGTGGCGTCCGTCGGATAATAATAATGGAGCTTTTTCTAGTGTTCCGGTAAAAAAGAAACATTTATCTGTAGATGCAAAGCAAATTGTAAAAACTATATACAGTACCTTACTTAAAAAAGGACTTGACACAACTTCCGCTACAAGTGAAATATGCGATTTGACGAAAATACCTCTGACCACAGTAAAAAGAATTACATCAAATCCCATAGAAACAAGAAAAAACGTAAACATTCCAGTTCCACCAAATTTATGGACGAAGCCGATAAGGACTTGATTCATCGAAAAGTCTGAAGCAACGGCTCAATGTTGACGAAACCCAAATAAGCTGTAGCCTCACCAGTTTATGGAAAATTTTGAAAAGTATGGGCTTTCGATATCGTATAATTGACAAAAGACAAGTAATTATTGAATCTCATAGATTACAAAAATGGCGCTATGAGTATATAACTTCCGTCTTCCGTCATATATAGCTCCGTCAAATAAAGAGAAAAGAATAACGATTTTACATGCTGGATCAGAAAATTGTTGGATTACAAATGCCCTGTGACTTTCTGCAAAGAATATTAAAGACTCCTGCGTCGACTACCATGAAGATTCAACGACAGAATTCTTTGAAAAATGGTTCAAAAATAATCTTATGCCAAACATTTCTCAGAATAGCGTGATATTAATAGACAATGCAAGCTATCACAGTGGCCAACTAAGTAAGGCTCCAAATAAAAAAAAAGTATATGTATGTGATACCAAAGAATATAGACGCTTATAGAAGAATTGTTCACTGTTATTTTTGAAAGTCGGTAAAGGTTAAACAAGGTGGGACGCACGTTACAAACAAGAATGAGAGGTAGATCAAGATTTTAGTACCAATAAGTAGCGGTCATGTCAGCTCTATTATTGCTTCTTAAATATGAAAGAGTGGGACAATAAATGCAACTTTAGATATTTTTATATGTAGATGCCGCGTGGTCGTAGAATAGGATTAAATTTTTGCGTTTTATAAAATTTTTTAAAGAAAATAATATTATTTTAACTTTTAATAAATTAAAATCAGTTGAAGACTATATTGTAATAATTTCACCAATATTCATTCATTGTAAAAATTATGTTTTAGATACTACTAGTTGTTATTTTAAAACAAGATTAAATAGTACCCATACAGCGTAAAAACTTTCACATATACTATTCATTAAAAGGTACTGTTAAATATTTCAAAAATAAATCAGGAATGCTTTTTGGTGCTATAAAAAATTATGGATGAAATGGAAGTTTCGGCGAAATGGAAAATTTCATAATTTAGTAAAAAGTTTCATTGAACACTTTTTTTTTTAAATTGAAATTTTTTAAAAATGTTTCGTTAATTTTTGGGCAGAAAAACAGTATAATAAAAAGTTATGTGACGGTTTTTCGTTGTGTTGGAACAAACCCATTTTTAATTCAAAGTTATACAATTAAAAAAATAAATACTTTGAATATTATTAATATCATACATTTTTAAGTTTTAAAATTAAAAATTTAACAATTTAATATATTAAAAATAAAGATTTTATTGTGAAAAAACAAAAAAAAAGACGGTTTGCAAATCAATGACATCGAAATTTGTTTAGGCGTAGATGCAAAGCTACCCGTTCGTACTCCTTTCCCACTTCCCCCTAACTACATATTTCATTATGAAATTTTCATGATAGTTGTAAGCCGACGGCCACGGCGCCACGCTTTGAGTTTATGCAGCCACCCTCTTAAGGAGTGTTTTGAGGTATAAACCGTAACCAAATCGCCCATTTGAACTGCTCTTCTAAAAGCGTCTATATTCTTTGGTGATACATCAGCAGAGGAAATGGGACATACAGTGCTGCGGTTTCCACCCTGTTATTGTATGTTTAACCCCATAGAACATATATGTGGCACGAAATGAAGTCTAACGTGAGGTCACAAAATATTTCTCCAACGTTAAGTAGTACTGTTGTGTAAGAAAATGTGTCAATGATATTCTTCCAAGTAGTTGGAGAAATTCAGTCCGACACGAAATAAGTAAAGAAAAATGATATGTTCATGTAGATCATATTATAATTGAATCGATCATAATTAATTTAGATGAGCGATAGCGAAACAGAACTATGTGTGGAGTACAGATACTGTCATCAAATCTACAAATGTTACGATTAAAAAAACCGGTTCTTTTCAAAACCACAAATTATAATTGTTTGTTTTTCTATAATCTTAGCAATTAAAATAGATTTACCTTATTTTAAAACTCATTTGAAAACACTCGGGTATGTAAGTCAAAGCAATATATTGTACATCCGTTTTTTTGTTTTTGTCGTCGTAATTATTATATATTTTGTGGATCCTTTGGTTTATTATAGGAGTACCGTCTAGTCAGTGTTAATTGTCAAAAGACCAACTCTGTCTACCTCGTTTGCTTATCGCTCCGGACCGGTCTTAACAATAGTTAGATAAATTTAATAATATTTACGGACTAATTACGCACTAATTGAAGTCAACCATTTTCTGCTAAACAAACTGTACCTACGCACATAATAAAAAAAAGAGCGTGGCACTTAAAGAGTTCCGAGATAAGTTAATACTTCTTATATACTCGGTTCACAATTTGTCGATAGCTCACTGCAAGTTTAACCCTAATTAGAAAACTGAAATACAGAGAGGATAGGTAATACGATATAATAGTAAAAACCAACCTGAAACTGACGGTTTAAGATGTTTTCGACTAACCCACCTTGTATCTGAAGGAATACAATACCTTATAATCCTATTACGAGGGTATTTGAATAGGTTTATATATATTTAGAATATATTTTGAATGGTTATAGATGACCGACCAGTGTCGTAGAGTATATGATTGAAACATTTATTTGAACTAAATAAATATATTTTTTTAATTGTACTTGTAAATGTAAATTGTATTTTTTAATAAAACTTATTTATTTTATTCAAAAATAAAAAGTTTCTTGCCATTTGTAAAAGATACATGCCAAATGTCACCTGGCAGAATTTCCAATGTGTTTTAAATGAATCCATTAAAAAAATAAACGCAGAATGAAAGATTACATTATTACTGAGGGCAGAAAGTCCCTGAAAACTTCTACAATGTTTATTTTAATATGTTATGTAACAGGGGTGGAAATAAAAGAGAAAATATAGTATTTTATATGACGTATTTTTTTCTAGTCACATAGCTTTTCATTTGTGTCCAAATGAGTTTAATTGGATTTATTTCGCAGTGGTAGGGTGGAAGTCTAAGGACTGTGATGTTTCGCCTTTCCGCCATTTTGTCAACTATGTATTTCTTGAACTTAGATTTGTGTTGCCGGGCAATTTTTAAAAGTTCTGCTTTCACCATTCCATCTTCGTAAGGCAGATACTTATTCCGCAGCCAGTCAAGAATATCCTGTTTCTTCCACGCAGTCGTTGGAAGTCTTTCTACTAGTCGTGAATGATAAGGTGCATTATCTAATACTATAATTGAATTTGGTAGTATGTGTTCAATCATCTGCTCAAAATACTCTTCGAAAACATCAGCTGTCATCTCCTCGTGATAGCCTTTTGGGCTTTTGGACTGAAATTCCAACAAACCATGCTTAACAAATCCTTTTTCACTGCCAATGTGAGAAATTATTAATCTACTGCCTTTACCAGAAGGTGGGGTGATACCAGTAGACCAACCTTCCATAAAGGCTTGCCTGGAGCTTTATCTGACCGATTTTTTTTTAGAGTATGACCTGAGTTTACCCACGTTTCATCCTGGTAGAAGATTGGCCTTCCTTCAGCCCGGAATTTTCGTATGGATCTTAGATAATTTCTTCTCTAACATATTATCTCCTCCCGGTCAATCAAAAGTGATTTTCGGTCTGATTTCTCCCACCGGAAATTTAATTCTTTTAAAACTTGCCACAATTTAGTTCGTCTGATATGAGGCAAATCCAGGTCGTCTCTAACTTCTTGTAAAATTTTGTTTAGGTTTGGTATTTCTTTTTTGAAAAAAAATCCATGAATTTTCATTCGAATACCATTTTTGGCAAATTCATCAATTTCAATAGGCTTTTTCCCTCTCTTTAAGTATTCGTTTGTGTTTGGATTACCTATACCGTGTTTTTTTCTTTCTGATAGGAACCTATATATAGTTGACTCACCTACGCCAGTCATGTTGGCACAACTTTCGACTATGTTGCGAACAGTGTTTGTGGGATTCTGAGAAACCAGAGCATCGTGAACATTCAGGACAATAGTCTTCTCTCTTGGTGAATAGACAGACTTACTGACTGTACGCAACAGTACCGGTGTAAAACTTGATGATGTCGATCATGAAGCCATCACAAACAATCCAACAAAACGAGCACGAGCGTAAGGTACGTATATGTTCGTAGGTATATGGAATAAAAAATCACTCACGCACTGCATATAATTCTCAAAAGAAATATTCGAGACGCTAATTACTGCCGTAGACACGGAAACACCGACGAGCCGTAAATTACATGCAATCAAAAACGTACTAAACAAAAAAATTGTTTTCTTTCGTAATAACTTCGACCTTTCAAGTTAAGTTTCGAATATAAACTGAACAGACGAGGCACGTGGCCAAAGCCGCCATCCTAATTATCTTGCAACGAATAGTACCTTCGGATATGAATTCCAGGTTTTCTAGTAAAGTGATTAAACGCAAAGATTAGTATTGAAATATCCAAAGAGATAAAGTATTCTTATTTACAAAATTGTTAATGGTTAAATTCTTATTTTTATTAATATAATATAACAACCAACATTAGAGGTGAAAGTTTTAATTGTTTTTTTGCTAAATATATTAGTATTAAAATATTATTAATATTATATATAACAGTATTAAAATATTATATTATTATTTAATGAATAAACATCTTAGGAACGCCTATGATTTACGACCGTTTTATGAGTTTGAGGCACATTTCGTGCTCTCAACAATTTGTGAACGGAGAATCGCGTGATATTACCATATGTAGGCTAATGAAATTTTATATCTGCTTATTACTGCATTATTAATATTTTTTATAACAACACTTCACATTTAAGTTCTTTAAATTAAAAACAAAAATTCTTTTAAAAATTTGTTTAAAGATTTTGATAATTCTTAAATACTTGTTAAATATAATTTATAAATTTATTCATCATATACATTTTCATTATTATCTTGTATTTATGCTTATTTATTTTATTTTGGGTATCATTATATTCTAAAAATAATCATAAATAATGGGAGGGTATATTTATTAATTTTCATCGAAAACTTTCCATTTGTAAATTATTATCTATAAAAGGCTATAAAATTTCTAAATTGAACTTTTCTTTGGGTATTTTAATTAATTTTATTCAATTTTATCTAATTGTAACTAATTTGGTTTAGTTTTATTAAATTTTATTTTTTATACTATCTTTTATCTCTGATATCCTTTATATTTATATCTTTTTTCTTTAAAAATAAAATGAAATATTTGTTAAAAATATAGATCTAACCAAACTTTATATTGACAATGTCAAACCATAAATCTAATGCCATTGAGCATCGTGACTACGCTATTATCATAAGTTATTTTATGGCCTACTTAAATAACGATTTTTTTGATGGCTCTATATAAGAAACTGAAACTAAGAAGGTAAATGTACCAATTTTTTTCAGTATATTTTGACGCATCTTTCTTTTATTTTTAAAATTAAACAACTAAAAATAAGAAAATCAATAAGAAAAAAGGTACTTACAGACATTTCGCAACTTCTTTTAAATATTCCGGATTCTCAGGATTTAATCGCAAACACGTTTGAAATGATTCTAAAGCTTCTTGAAACTTTTCTTCCTCTCGATAAATTTCTCCCTTCAATGTAAAATGTTAAAATACCCTTAAACATTACGCTACTTGCTTTAGTGAATCAAAAATCCTTTTTTATCTCACAAATAATATTTTTTAAGACGGCAAGAAGGAAGGGTCGTTTTTTAAGGTATAAAAATATATCAATAGGACAGAGATCTGCTATGTATCTTGCTCCAACAATATTTAATCGCTTGCCCAATATATAAAATATATATTAATACTCTTAATTCACTAAGTATGGTAAAATCTATATTTAAAAAGTGAGTCCGCTAGATGCAAAACTCTGTATTTGCAAAAATTGTAAAAATAGAGTTTTAGCTGACAGTTATTTGTCACATGTTATAGCTATCTGCTGATGTAGAAATTCACCAGCAAAGTAAGGTATTTACTAAGAAAAAGGCATTAGAAATCTTGAATCAGACGCAAAACTCTGTATTTGTCAGCCTATGCCAGTTGCATAACTGTGTAATTGCAATTGGCCAATCGCTTATATTCTTTGAGTCACATGACACGTCTCATGTGCACATGTCAATTATTCCATCATTCGCCATTACCGGTTTCACTGTTTGTTATTTGAGTACTAAAAACACCAAGTTTATTGCAAATAATTAACATTATGGATCTTCATGTGCATATTAGACCTTGTGAAAAAGGAAAAGGGAGAAAACGAGTTGTACAAACAGAAAAATGGAAACGAAATGTAATGAAACTTAAGAGGTAAGAGGTATCTACAATTAACTAGATAGGTTTGGGACTTATTGTCAATATTTTTAGGCATAAACCTAAGGATTTACCCGGTTTTCCCACCTGTAACCATACAAAGAAAGTGTATTGTTGTATAGATTTAAAGATGCGAGACATTCAGCGTTTCCATAATAATCTGTATTCAACAACTGACAAAATAAAACAAGATATTTTTTGCTAAAATTTTGTGAAGGTCAAAAGCCCAAGAGATCAGGTACAAACCTACATGGAATTTCAATTAAATATTTTGTTCCTACAGTAGAGGGTGGACTTTTAAGAGTATGCAAGACAGCATTTCTTGGAATAACTCATTTAAGTTCTGAAAGAATAGAGCGTGTTGTAAGAACGTTTGTTATCCGGGGTGAAATACCAAAAGAGAGAAGAGGAGGAGATACAACAAAAGGTAGATTTGATCCAATAAAATTATCTATCCAAACATTTATGGGACATTTAAACGGTGCAGAGAGTCATTATAATAGAGGACGATCGACTAGATTGTATTTACCATGTGATCTGAATTTTACAAAGCTTTACAGAATGTATTGTCAACGTCATCCACATCATTCCGTAAAGTTATCATATTTCCGAACATACGTTAATGAACACTACAACATATCATTCGGCACTCCCTTAGTAGATGTCTCAGAGCGAAGGAAATTTTGAGAAAAGAAAATTCAGAAGAAGAAAAGTTAAAGGTTATAACAGAGCAGAGAGTTCATACGTTAAGAGCTAAAGCCTTTTATTCTTTGTTAAAAAATGAATCAAATCATAACATACAAATATTTTCTTTTGATTGTCAAAAAAATCTTTCTTTGCCAAAGCTTCCCGACCAGGCGGCTTATTTCTCACAGCAAATAAATTTTTATAATTTCACCATCGTGGCTGGAAATTCAAAATCCCATCTTTCTTCTGCAAATGTGACGTCATATGTGTGGCTGTAGTTTGAACATCCAAAAGATTCAAATGCTGTTGCCTCTGCTGTACATGATACTCTCATAAAATTCAACTTTAAAAATCAAATCGAAAACCTATTTGCAGATGGATGTGGTGGACAGAACAAAAATAGCACGATGATGTCTATGATAATCTACTGGTTGGTTTATGAAGCACCTGTCACATCAAGAAAGTGGAGTTTACGTTTCCTGTTGTTGGTCATTCCTTTTTGCCACCAGATAGGATTTTCGGTATGATAGAAAGGGAGATAAAAAAGAAGAACGTTGTAATAAACAGAAAAGAATATGAAGACATAATTGGAAAACACTCAAAGGTGCTGAGACTTGGTAAAGACTGGCAGATATCAGACTGAAGAAAGACGAGTGACGTTGTTGTTAAAAAACCTTCCCAGTGGCATTTTAAATGTAATGCAACGAAACGATTTATATTTTCTAAGGACAAAGATTATATGGCTACGGTAAGGGGGGAAATATTTTATCGTTCTGACATAGGGTTCAGCAAGTCTAAGACGAAAAGGGAAAAAGATTTCTTTATTGAAACCAAAGTTACAACAGATTAGATGTTCATTGGAAGGAGATAAATCGTCCATAGGCACTCTCCTTAGAAACCATTTTGGTGAAAATTGGAGAGACCAGCCGGATCTCAAATTTTATAAAATTATAGATACTGGCGTACAAGCAAATAATAACGAGAGTGCTGCAGAAAATGATCATATTGATGATGAGGACCCAGAGGAACTTAGAGTTTAGGAATTAATATAAATATATACATATTATAATTTGTAATACCTTTTGTTATTTGGATAAAAATAACCTTCACTAAAAGTTTACTTCCACATGCTTTCTTCCTTATTCCTAACACACTAGGTTTAGAAAACAGACTAATATAACAACCACTAATATCGGTAATGGTTGACTATTATCATGTATTTGCAAATGTTAGTTGCATAAATCTGTATTTACATAGTTCACTTGCAAAACTCGGTGTTTTCAAATTTTTCTTCCTTTTCTAGCAAACCCAATAACTTTTCTAAGAAAAAAATCATTATATTTTACCTAATAAAGCATTTATCTATCACAAAAAAGTGCCATTTATTATGTCTAAGGTTTTTTGCAAAATTTATCAGTTTTTTGCAAATAACTCAGTTTGACTTACACAGTAAATATACAGTAAATACAAAGTTTTGCATCTAGCGGACTCAAGTATGAATCAAGGGTGTGCTGTAAAGGCCGGATCTACTAAAGACGACCAATTCAAGTAACAGGACAACGCACTAATGGAAAAAATAATATATTAAGGCTAGCCAGTTAAAACATCAACATTTTAAACACAAGAAAATAGGAGCTTACTACAGAATTCATTGATGCACAGATACACATATCTGCTATCCAACAGACGAGAAAAAAAGAGAAAGGCCAACCATGCTAGACAACTAGAGGTCCCGTCATTTCGGAAGGCATCTAATTTGCATATTATCGCACTGGACAGAGGTCAAAATTTGAAATTTCTACCTAAGCCACTCCTTAGCAGTAAATCATTTCAATACTCAGTAGCGCAGCAGTGCAGTTGAGAACAAGTTGTGTGTGTTAAATATTAGATAATTTTATTTTCAAACAATCTTGCTGAAAATGGACGGAAAAAAACGTAGCGTTATTAAAGAGCAGGGTCATCAAATAATATTTAATGTGTATAATTATTTTAAAAATATGAAAAGTGAAATGGACACTCTGCTAATGGTAAAACATAAGACTGCTGAAGCAACAGGTAAGGAGTTTCAGGGCATTTAGTATTAATTTTTGATATTCAAATTCTATGTTCCAACACTTTTTAGTTTTAGTTCTCAATGGGACTTATTTGTCAATCTTTTATACTCTGCTCTTGTACCCCATTTTGCCTACCTTCGCTTCTCTTTTGTATTGGGTGTGTGGAGAATACCATTTTCGACATATTTCTTTTTTCATTCCTTCGATGTGTCCTAAATATCGTATTCTCTGCACTTTCGTTACAGTCGTTATTTTTAGCTATTATTCGTGTACTTCGTTATTTTGTTAACTACTTCTTGATCTGTAGGTACTATAGTTTATTTTTATGAACGAGAGAGTAATTAGCATAATTTTAACTGGTAGCTCCGACCACTCCATGGGCGTGCTCAAGATTAATTGAAAAATTACTTTGAATAATTGTAAAAAATAAATGAATTATTTCAGTGTTATAAAGTGTTATGTGTATGTAAACAAAAGTGACCTCTTTTATCACACACTATATTAGAACTGACTGGCCTACATTAAAAAGGGTTTTAAAAAATTCACATTTTTTTTTAATTTTTAAAAATTACAAAAGAGAAAAAGAGTTTTTAAAACCGTCTAAGGTATGTTAAATAGATGAATAAAAATATTAATATAAAACTTACAGCTACTTGTTACAAATCCAAATCAGATTCAGAAGATGAACTTTCAGAACCAAGATTTATAATAACTGGCTCGATCATTTTATCAGTAATATTGTCCAGCTTCCACATTTTTTCCTCTTCTTTAATAGTGTGATTTACTGCCTTTTCCCAGTTTTCAGGTTTTGCATTATTTACGGCCTCCAAAAACAACTGTTTAACATCATGAATTTTAAAAGTGGTATTTTTTCTTAAAACTTCACTCTTTATCTGTGCCCATACCAGTTCAATCGGGTTTAATTCACAATGATATGCTGGGGATCTAAGTACTGTCATTCCACGATTTTTGGCAATTTCATCAATTTCGTATTTTTTAAATTTTTCTTTATGAAGGGCACACAACGAATAAAGTTCCTTTCTTATAGATCCGGGATGGTACGTAATATTTTTTGAACTCAGCCAATTCTGCAAGTCTTTTTTTAACCACTTGGTTGTGGGCAGTCCTTCTATAAGTCTGGAGTGATAACTTGCATTATCCATTACTATTACACAGTTCTTAGGAAGAAGATCTATCATTTGTTCGAACCATTCTTGAAAGACATCAGCGTTCATGTCTTCATGGTAGTCACCGGTACGAGTTGATTCAAAAGTTAATAAACCACCTTCAACAAAACCGTCTGAACTGCCAATGTGTACTATTATCAGCCTGCGTCCCTTTCCTGATGGTGGGTTTAAACCAGTAGATAAGTTATTTACAAAAGCGTGCCTTTGACTTGTAACAGTTTCATCCTGCCAAAATTTATTTGGTGTGTGACCCTCGTTGATCCATGTTTCATCAAGATAAAATATTTTTCTTTTTTGGTTTCTCATTTCCTTTATGGTTCTTAGAAAATGTCTTCTCCATATGACAATATCGCTTCTTTCTAATAAAATAGACTTTCTGGGATTCTTTTCCAGCGGAAGCCTATTTCTTTTAAAAGTTTCCATAACGTACTTCGACTCATTTCTGGGTAATCCTTATCATCTCGAACTGAGACAAGAACTTTATCCAATGTTGGAAATTCTTGTCTAAAGAAGAATTCATGCACTTTCCGTCGAAGTCCTTCTTTAAAATGATATTCTATTCGAAATTTTGGTTTCCCTGGAGCATTATGTGGCATTTGAAAACTACCACATTTCTCTTATTTAATAACTCTGTAAATCGTAGATTTCCCAACACCAAGTGTACTGCTAACTAACTCAACGGTCTCATCAACACTTTCACATAAACGTTTGTCTGTAAATGATTTAAAACAATTAAATATTAATGTTTTTTCATTAACTGTTAGAGGACCAATTTTTCGGCGTTTACACGGCACTTCTAAATTTTCCATAACACTAGTATACACAATAAACTGCATCTTGCAACTGAAGTACCTACTTTTAGTGAACTGTTAAGAATTTTGAATACGCCACTTGGACCTTCCTATATACAAAATGGGAAAACCCACTATCAGATTTTCTGTGGAATAAGTTTAGAAGGTAATTATCTAGTCAATTACTGTCGTAGACTCCTGGAATTAAAGAATTAAATGTTTGATTGTTGAAACCCTTACTTCGTGGAATGCACTCATTTCAGATAAAATAAAACGTTTTATTTTATCTAAAGAATTAAACTTTATTTTGCAAATAGGCAAAGAATTAAACTTTATTTTGCAAATAGATAAAATAAAACGTTTTATTTTATCTAAAGAATTAAACTTTATTTTGCAAATAGATAAAATAAAACGTTTTATTTTATCTAAAGAATTAAACTTTATTTTGCAAATAGGTAGGTACTTATTAAACTTTTATTGGTTATATATAACCAATAAAATAAACATCTTACATTTATTGCAAATTCATTAGTACCTGTTAACCTCCATCACTCCGACACTGGCAACCTTATTTAGGGATTAGTAACCTGGCAACTATTGTATTCTATTCTGCTCCAACCTTTATACCTGGTGGTCATACTCAATTTAAAATTGTTTTCCTATATACTTCTGTAAACTTGTTGACAAATATCTGTTTTTCATTGAGTCACCCGTATCAACAGTTTAGGGATTTGCATACATAATTTATTGTTTTATTACTCTCTCATACATAAAAATACACTATAGGTAGTTCTATTACTATGTGATCATCTAGAATTCCATGGTGTGCTTCCATTACTACTTTATTTTTATTTAACATAATTTTTTGTAAAATAATAACCACATTTACTGTAAAATAATTTTACCAAATTGTCATTATTCCCCTAGCTAGTTTATTTAGTAATATATCGTCATCATTTTTTATATCTGGAGAAAGAGTTCATAGGCTCTTGTTTTCGTAGAAAGTTCTTATTTATTTTTTTTTATTTTCTACTATCGCTTTGAGTTACTTCTCAATGTACTTTTTTGTTTTTTTATGTTGTCTGTTTAAAATTTGAAAAATTATTCCTGCAACATACCAATTATTTTGAATTATTATTTACGTCATCATCAGCAATATCAATGGCGTTACAACTCTTCGTGAGTATTTGCCGCGTTTACTATTGCCTTCCATGTTTGTCGGTCCTGTGCCACTATTTCCCATTGTCTCACTCCCATTTTCTCCAGATCTTCTCTTACTGCATCTTTCATTTTACTTATACGCTGATTATATTTACGTCGTTATAGGCATTTCTGTACGGACAGTATCCAGAATACTACAAGAGAGCAAACGGTCTCTAGATAATAAAAACAAAGTTGAATTTTCTTCAAAGAGACCTTTACGAAAGTCACCTGTGACAGATTTACCAGAATATCAAATTACAGATATTCGGCGTATAATACACGATTTTCATAAAACAGAGAATTGTATTGTTACTGTTAATAAATTGAAGAACAAAATTGAGGGAGATTTGGACATTAAAGTATCAGAAGCCTCGCTACGAAGAATTCTTCGAAATATAAATTTCCGTTGGAGGAGAGCACAGGACAACAGAAAATTGTTGGTTGAAAAGACGGAAATAAGGGCTTGGAGAATCAAATACTTAAGACTTATCAAACATTATAGAAACGAAAACAGACCCATTGTTTACCTCGATTAGACATATGTACACAGTGGACATACTTTGTCGAAAACTTGGAATGATAATTCTAGTAAAGGGTTACTGATGAACATTTCGAAGGGTCAACGTTTAATAATAGTGCATGCTGGTGGTGAAATGGGATTTATTCCAAACGCGCTTTTAATATTTAAGTCTGGTAGTAAATCCGGTGACTACCACTTAGAAATAAATGCCACGAATTACCGCAAATGGCTAAACGAAAAACTAATTCTAAATTTACCCCCTAACTTAGTAGTTGTTTGCGATAATACCTCATACCATTCGGTACAAGTGAATCCTGCGCCTAATAGTAATTCCAAAAAAATGATATGATTGATTGGCTGATTAAAAACAATATAACATTTAATCCTCAAAGTTTTAAACCCGAATTGTAAGCGTTGATTAAGTACCATAAAAATCGTTTCAAAAGGTATGAATTCGATGAACTTTTGCGTGAATATGGTCACACTCCTTTACGGTTACCTCCATACCATCCGGATTTAAATCCGATAGAGATTAAAAATAATATCGCACAAAATAACATAACTTTCAAATTGGAAGATGTGAGACACATGTTGAAAAAACGAGTTTCCGAAATAACCCCAGATGAGTGGAGAAAACGATGTCATCATACAATTAAAATAGAAGACAGTTATTTAACATCCGAAGTCCAAATAGAATATGAAGAAGATATTAATCCCATTATAATAAACTTAGGAAGTGACGATAGTGACATCGAGTGTTCTTCGGAAGAAGAAAATTAAATTAGATTTTGTAGTTCTTCTTTGAAACATTCACATTAGGTATATGAATTTTAAAATGATATGTATATAGAGTTAATTTTATATCTTTTATAAGTTTTCATTTACAAATTTAGATGTGCATTAATTTTAGAAGGACAGCAATATTGACGGTAGTCTTTATTATATCGCTAATATATATTTCCAAGAAACGTCTTAAATCGGGTAGGTCCATGAAATTAGGCCTTTCCCAAAGACAGGAATATTTATGTTTACATGACTTTATTATATCACTAAAAGGCTTTCAAGAAAAGAATTAAATCAGGTAGAAATTTAGGTACATGTAATTGGGACCGTTCATTAGCATATAATTATCCTCACTCTTTAATATTTTGGTATTTTATTGGTATTTGATATTTTGCAAAATACGCTTGACAATTAATTGCTATTTTAAAAATCGCCTTTATTCAGTATAATATGTTTTAGTTGTATCTACTAAATAGTGCGCGCCACTGTCATTTAGTTAAAATTTCAGTAACCAATCACCAACTTCAAAGGCGGTTCGTATACAATTTCGACATGCCTCATAATATGCAAATTAGATGCCTTCCGAAATGACGGTACCTCTACCTAATACCGCGTTTCTCAATCTTTTACTATTGTTCTAATAAATCCATTCGAACATGTAAAAACTATTTATCAATATTTTTAATTTAGTTTAACTCCACTTTTGACAAAAATTCGCCCATTGTGTAAATTAATAAATGACAACATTGTCAACAGTGCTCAGTGTTATAGTGTTTGTGCGCTTAAGACTCTTTTAAAAAAGACTCCGCGAAAAGTCAGGCACCCCGCCTACAACCCAGAGTGAATTTAGACGGGGACGAGGCAACATCTCTGTTTTACAGAAGTCCTCAAAAATCCGGCAAGGATTTACTCCTCACAAAGTTATACAGTGCTCTCCAAATCTGTCAAAGATTTGTCCCGCTTTTGGTATAACAGCAATCAATTATACCTAATTAATACAATAGTGCCCGTTTTTGTATACACTAGAAGTGAGAAGTTTTTCGCATAGTTCTCTGGGTAGACTTCGACACATGGTTGTCACATCTCTTAATTCAAGATCTTCGTGATAGTGACTTAAATTGACAATAACCCGCACATAGACGTTTTGAAAGACTAGTTAACTAGTAACTAGTATTTAGTAGGGGAGAGTGGGGCACATTCGGCCTGAGGCAGATTCAGCCACTTCAAATAAAATTTTAAATAAGCAGAATTTAGCGCCGAATTTTTGCTAGAAATGTGACAACAATCCATCTTCACTTTAGTTGTTGGTATTTCTACAATAAACAGCGTCCAAATATTTGTTTTGTTTTTAAGTGTGTTTTTTCAAGCTAAAGGTAAGTTTTTAAAAAATATATATTTTATGTGATTTAGATAGTTGCTGTTTACATATTTTTGTAAAAATTTGCTCATATTAGGTTGAAAATCTCTAGTTTCAGAATATGTATTTACATAACCTCTAACTTTGACCAGAAGGTCACAATCAATTTTTCATGCTTGCAAAGTCAGGTGCACTTTCGGCCGGCCTAACGGGGTACATTCGGCAGTGGCCGATTGTGCCCCTCACTAATTTAGTAGTATTTTAGTGATTATTTTGATATTTTTTTGTATTGCAGATGGTAAGAAAGTACCAAAATAAAACAGATCGAGCAAATATAAGTGAGCATAGCATAAAAGATGCTCTACAAAATATCTTTTCAAGAAATATGTCCCAAAGAGAAGCAGCAAGAACGTTTAATTTAAAAAGACAAATTTTGCAATCTCGCACGAAAAAAATATTAAGAACAATGACTGTTGAAGAGTTTTTACAAAAGTGTGACGATGATGGATACGAGAGCGAAAATGCAATGGTAGGTTAGTTGATTGTTCTTGTGTTTTAAATATTTTTTTGATGTAATTGTTTGTCATAGATGAATAAATATATGTTTTTTTAGACAAGTACGCTTTAAGAAGTGTATTTTCTTCCTCACAAGAAGACATGCTAGTGGATTTCATAAAGCAACGTTCTAATATGAATTATGGCTTACCTTACGAACAAATAAGATCAATGGTTTTTGACTACGCGAAGATTTTACCAAATTGCAAATATCCAGGGAGCTGGGATATAAATAAAAAGCCAGGAAGAGATTGGCTACTTGGCTTTATGAAAAGGCACTCTGATTTATCATTAAGAAAACCGGAAAGCACGAGTTTGGCAAGAGGTCTCGGATATAATAAAACAAGAGTGGAGGAATTTTTCCAAAATTACAAGACAGTGTTACAAAAATATAATTTTAGCCCTGATCAAATCTTTAACTTGGACGAAACAGGTGTAACAACAGTCCTACCCCCTCCCAAAATTGTAGCACCAAAGGGAAAGAAGCAAATAAGTCTAGTATCGTCGGCCAAAAGAGGTAAACTTCTAACAGTTCTCGGGGTTATAACTGCCATAGGAAACGCATTACCACCGATTTACATATTTCCCAAGGTAAGAAATATCCAAGACTATTTATATGAGGCACCGTCTTTAAGTATAGCATTTGGAAATAAGTCTGGGTGGATGACTAAAGACCTTTTTATTTATACTCTGGGGCACGTTGTCAATCACACAAAATGCGATAAGGAAAATAAAATATTGCTGCTGGACAACCATGAGTCGCACACTAGTCTAGACGCAATACTTTATGCGCGAGATCATGGAATAGTAATGCTTTCGTTTCCTCCGCATACTTTCCATAAACTCCAACCACTTGATGTGGGATTTTATAGGCCTTTTAAGAGTAAATGCTCTGATTCCTTAAATGGGTGGATGATAAATAATCCGGGAAAAACTGTTGCTGTTAAAAATATCCCAAAAATTACAAAACAACCATTTTTAGAGGCATTTTCCCTTAAAAATATTACAAGTTTCTTTGAAAAACCAGGAATATGGCCCCTTAATTTACAAGCATTTAGTGACGTAGATTTTGATGCCACTAAGGTCTATCAGAATGAATCAAGACGTGAAAATATCTCAAATCAAAATGCAGATTTTAAAATAAATAATCAAAAATTCAAAAAGTGTCGGCGTAGTCCTTGATGACTTTGTACAAGATAATAATGAAAAGTCGGGGATCGAGGGCGACGAAACAGTTCCGAGCAAAATTCCAAGTCCTGAATATGTAAGACCTTTCCCAATAGTTGAAAAAGTCAAGATAAAAAAAGAAAAATTAAAGCAAACCAAGGAAAATCTAGAATTTATATAGGTAGAAACCCCTGAAAAACAGCTATTGGAAGAAATAGTAAATGAAAAAAAAAAATAAAAGAAAAAATGAAATCAGAAAAAGAGAACAGTAATCTAAGAAAGAAGTAAAATTCTTAACCAATAGGGATGAACAAGCAAAGAAAGCAAAAATCTAAAAATTAAAAAAAAAATTTTATGACAGCTCTAGCAGTGAATCGGAAGTGAGTATTTTTTGTGACGACTCCTATGACAATGAAAATCTTGCATCTTTCGAATCCGGCGAGGAACTCATAAAAGACACTTTCATATAAGTAAAATTTGAACTGAAAACAACAGTGGTTTATTATGTTGGAAATGTGGTTGAAAAAATATCTGATTCTAAATAGTTTGTCAAATATTTGCGGCGCAGGGGAAATATAATAAATTTTATTTTCCTCAAATAGAGGATACAGAAACCTGCGAAAAATCAAGTATTCATGCCAGACTTACCAAATTCTCTAAATCTCTAAGAGATTCGACGGTGACATTTCACTACAACTTTGAAGGAATTACGGTTAAGTAAATATCTTTGTTAGTTATTAGTTAATAATGTTTTTTAGTTCATTAGTTCTTTTTTGATGTGCTAATTTTCTTACCTTTCCATATTTTGTACGTTTAAAACAATGTTTGATAACGTTTCTTTTAATAAACTGTTTAACTTGTAACAATGCCGTTTCTATATACCTTAAAACATTGAGGCCCAAAGTGCCCCTTGGCCTGGCTGATTGTACCCCCACTGGGGGCACAATCAGCCAGAGTGTAATATATATTTTATTTATTTATTAACAAAAAACTAAAATATATTCAACAAAATTGTTTTACTTTTTAAATGGACAACAGTATAAATTTTACTTTTTTGTTTGCTAATTAAATATAATGAAACATTTTGTGTATTTTTTTAACTAAAAACAATTATGGGGCCGAATGTGCCCCAATCTCCCCTAGTAGGAATTTAGTTTTTTATGTAATTTATACTGATTGTATTTATTCTATTGTTTATACTTCTATCTCTCTCTTTCTCTTTAATAAATCGTTTTGTACCTTTGGATAGCTTTTTGAACCGTTAGTGCTTAAGACATTTCTATATTACAAGTAAGAGCTCTCATATTTTGTATCCAGCAAACTATGTTATACACACACTCTCTCTCCCATTTAGGACATTCTTCATGTTTGTCCTATTGTGTATATACTAATTTTATCTACAACTATTTGTGACCCAATTTTTTATAATTATTTTCACCTCGCCCCCTCTTGTACAATAACAATATATGTGTGCAATAATTATGTAACTTTAGTATTTTTACAATAAACTCACAATAGATCCTTACTTAATTACAAAATTACCGAGAATAAGTAAATTTATTAGTATGTGGGAACACCGATCTGAAACCGATGTCTCTCTTCGTGAGAAGTTCCTAGTTATTTCGAACATTCTTGGGTATCTGCATCTCCTCAGTTCTGACCAGTGTTAGTCGAGTACTTCTGTCCCTATTAAATTTATTTAGCCCAGTCTGGTTATACAAAAATCATCGATTTCACGGCAAAATGTTTCGCAGATATCTGAAGCTTTTAAGACATAGGTGGGGGTTACTAGATGACGAATAGATAAAAAGATACTCCTATTTTTACCTTGCGTTTTTTTTTAACAATAATTTATGGTCAGAATTTGATTTTTTATCTATAAGTTTTTTTCTCTTATAATTTAAATAAACAATATTTATACCATTTTTTTATATCAAGAATATCTTTATTTTCCCGTTTTTTCAATTAAAATTGATAAATAATTTACGGAGATATTTGCAAAAAAGCAGTTTTTTTGCACTAATTTATAAATTTAATTAATTTTTTTATTAACAAAATAAAATGTCATTAATACATTTCAACATTGAGGAATTACCGTCCTTTAAATTTGTGCGAAATATCAGTCAAATAGTTTAAAAGTTATTCAATTTGTTTATCCCTGGGACTAATTATTTAAACCATTGAACTTGCCCTATGAATGATGCTAGACACATTTAACAAATGTCATAGGATTCTTTAAGACTTATACTATCTCAGAAGTTAAATGAATATTGAGTTTTCATCGAAATTATTTACAAAATAAACGTTTGAAAAAGGGGTATGTTTTTTACTTATAAACAATTGTAATAACTTCTATATTTTTGAAGCTACAGACTTAAACGTACAACCATTAGATAGCTGGTAAAAAAACTGACATTTACCAAAAAAATAAATTTTTTATGAATAATAGGAACGAAGTTTGCGACAATCTTTTTGTTAATTATATCTCCATTGTTTATAAACATTAAGAAGTAAAATTTGCACAAATTTTGAATGAAAATCTAAACTTTATATTGAATTTTATAGCTATAAAATTCATCAAATTTTTCGAAACTTAAAACCTTTCGAAACGAAGTTACTTTCGAAAGATCAACATAGGAAAGTGGAGGGGAAACTGTTTTAGCTCCTCGCTGCAAAATTTAATATTATGGTTACGGATTTATCATTTAAAAGCTTCAACAGTTCTGTAGGAATTTCATCAGGTCCATTTGCTTTTCCATTTTTAGCGTTTCTTATTGCGTATTCTACTTCTTCTTTCAATATGTCTGGCCCAGTTGCATTGATTTTCTGAGTTAAGTTGTTTCTATCGTATTCAAATAATTCATTCAGGTATTCTGTCCATCTTTTTATTTTATTCTCTAGATCTACAATAGGATTTCCATCTTTGTCTTTAAGTTTACCTATTTGGCATTTCTTTATGCTTCCTGCTTACTTTTTTGTGCATATTGAACGCATCGTACTTTTTCTTATAGGTTTCCATTTCTTCACATTGTTCTTTAATCCACTCCTCTTTGGCTTCTTTTATTCTCTTTTTTATGTGTTTATTTATTTCTTTGCATTTGTCTGGGTAATTCTTTATCTTTCTTCTTTGTTCCATCAAGTCTAGTATATCTTGTGTCATCTACCCCTTATTCTTTGTTGTTGTTTTTGTAAGATGTTTCTTTCCTGCGGTTTGTATAGCTGTATTTATGTACTTTAATTTTTGGTTAACGTTGTTTGTATCGTTATTTTGTTGCTACACTGAACGGAGGTTTTCATTTATTTCTTCTCCTGTTTCTTGTCGTATATTTTTGTTTTTAAGTTTATTTAAATCTAGTGCCTTTCTGTGTGGTCTTCTAATCTTTTTTGGTCTCGCCTCTATCACAGTAACTACCGGGTTATGATCTGAGCCTATATCAGCTCCTGGGTACGTCTTAGTACATTTAACAGCATTATGATACCTCCTTGCTATCATAATGTAGTCTATTTGATTTCTCACTATTTTTTCTTTGGTATGTTGTGGAGATGTCCATGTATATAACCGTCGAGGAGGTAATTTGAAAAAGGTATTTGTTATTACGAAGTCTTCACTTTGGCAAAATTGAATCAATCGATCTTCTCTGTCATTTCTGATTCCAAGCCCATATTTTCCTACTTGTTCTCCTACCTTAGCTTGACCCACCTTGGCATTAAGATCGCCCATTATTATGTTAATGTATGGAAAGACTGACTTAATAAGTGAAGACAAACAACCTGCAACAAAAAGGTTCAGACCAGACAGTGGTCGAATAAATGAACCAAATTTTAACTTTTAAACCAATGTATGTAAAGAAAATAAAAAAAAGTAAAGTTCAATAAACATTGCAAAATTTAATAAGGCAAGTGATGAAAAAATCGACTTATTTTATCAAAGCAGTAAGGCAGATTAGATTAATATTGTATATCATATTTGTAAGAAAAATAGAATAAAAATCAATATTGTTAATTATAAAAATACAAACAATTATAATTAATATAAGGAATATAATAATATAATGTGTAAAAAATTACCTGAAATTTAATTTATAAAATATATAAGTATTATTACATCATTGATATAAAATGAAAAAACATATGTTGATTTTCCGGGATTTTCCGAGATTTATGGGGGGTGAAAATTATGTCATCATTATTAATACTGCGGCAGACTATTCGAGCAAATTAAAAAAAAAGTAAGTATTTAGGGTGAATTTCAAATGGACTCAATTTTTCCGAGTTTACCCATATTTTCCGGCCAGTGAAAACTATGTAGTTATTCATATTTCGACGAGCTACCCCAGAATAAAAAGAGGCTTGCAGCTACAAAGGAAGCCGAGATAATGTAAATTTTTCCTACGTGTTGCAATTTGAAGTTCCGATGACGAAAAAAAACGGAACTGAAACAGATATCCTCTCCACTTTACTATGTCAATCTTTCGAAAGTACCGTCGTTTCGAAAAATTAGATAAATTTTATAGCTATAAGTTTCAATATAAAGTTTAGATTTTCATTCAAAATTTGTGCAAATTTTACTTCTTAATGTTTATAAACAATGGAGATATGATTTTTTTTTAAAATAGTCACTAACTTCGTTCCTATTGGTCATAGAAGGTTTTTTATTTTTTAATGTGAGCTTTTTTACCAGCTATCCAATGGTTGTACGTACAAGTCTGTAGCTTGAAAAATATAGAAGTTATTACAATTGTTTATAAGTAAAAAACATACCCCTTTTTCAAACGTTTATTTTGTAAATAATTTCGATGAAAACTCAATATGCATTTAACTTCTGAGATAGTTTAAGTCTTAAAGAATCCTATGAAATTTGCTGAATGTGTCTAGCATCATGCATAGAGCAAGCTCAATAGTTTAAATAATTAGCTTCAGGGATAAACAAATTAAATAACTTATAAAATATTTGACTGATCGGGGGGAAATTTCGCACAAATCTAAAAGATGGTAATTCCTTGATGTTTAAATGTATTAATACCATTTTATTTTGTTAATAAAAAAATTAATAAAATTTATAAATTAGTGCAAAAAACTGCTTTTTTGCAAATATCTCTTTAAATTATATATCAATTTTAATTAAAAAAACGGGAAAATAAAGATATTCTTGACATAAAAGAATGACATAAATATTGTTTATTTAAAATGTAAGGGAAAAAATTTATAGACAAAAAATCAAATTGTGACCATAAATTATTGCTTAAAAAAACGCAAGGTAAAACTAGGAGTATCTTTTGATCTATTCATCATCTAGTATCCTCCACCTATGTCTTAAAAGCTTCAGATATCTGCGAAACATTTTTCCACCTTTTTTTAACCAGACTGGGCTAATTGTAGTTTGCATGTTAATTGCAGTTCACCGTATGAAAATATCCCAAGCAGTCATATATATTTTTAAAAATCATGGATAAATTTTTAACTGGACATAAGCGAGCATTCTAGTGAATCTAATGAAACATCAGAGAGTGGTTCCAAAAATAAAATCTAGAAAATATTCTCAAGAATACTTTAATTTTGGTTTTACATTTACTGAAGTAAATGAAGAAGAAAGGTCTACTTGGGGGGTTTTAGGAGTAAACCCGGAGTAAAAGTGGTAAACTTTTTTGCATCTTTTTTAGGGTCACAAATTTGATATTCTCGTCAAAACTCGGCTTGTTGGTATGATTTTATGGTGTCAAATCTCTAGACGACTAGACTATAAAAGACAACGTTAAACGTTAAACAAACAAAACCAATGCCCGCATGTTACATTTATTACTTGTTATTATCTAGCTTCTGAACGTGTACTTTAACTTCCAATTGTACATAATTATCTAGAATATCTTCTACAAATATAAATAAATATAAAATGTATAAATACCTGTTTGTACAAAGCAAATTCATTTTTCCCTTTACTTCTTTCAATTTCCTTAATAATTAAAGATTTACAAGCCTGAATGCCGCCTGTTACATGTTGTAAGTGAATTAACCAGTTAAATTTATCCAAAGAATAAAATTCCTCGTCTGGGCATCTTCGTTCAGATGTCTCTGTAATTAAATATTTTGATTTGCATTAAATTGTTTAAACTCTATATGCCATGGAAATAGGCATAATGGATCGAACTTGTTAAATTTATTGGAAACATACCTTAGACAAGGAAAAAGAGGGGACGCGTAATAGTATGGAATTGACTGAAGCCAAACCGGCACCAGAAAGGTTGCCAGGTCATATTTTATTTCTTCAGTAGATTAAGAATAATGGATATATATCAATAAATAGATTTTTTTAATTTATAATTGAACACTAAAGGCCGTATGACACTATACATTTTCTTGTATCATTTCTTATATCGTTTCTGATATAACAAAAAAATGGATAGTGTCATACAAGCGTATAGTTCTTATATCATAAACGATACAAGAATTTGTGTCCGCTGAAGTTTCTTGTACAAGAAATGCGCCAATTTGTGCGCAAAAACGTAAAATTTCTGTCATAATGGCGGCTGGAGGAGAACTTTGATATACAATTATACCAAGCACAAGCAGACATCAGAGAAAAGTGCCCACCAACAATAACCAAGATTAGAACAACAGTAGCCAAATTGAAAAACAATAAATCACAGGGATTGGATCAAATAGCATCGGAACTACTGAAAGTAGGAGGAGATGTGTTACTAAAAACAATACATAACCGCTTTAAAAATTCGTGATGAGTTTAAAGATTATTTTATATCTCCAAATAAGAGAGTAGAATTTCAATAGCATGCCATTCAAACACATAATTTGTAAAAAAAAACAAATAAATTATTAAAACCAAATTATTTATTATTTCTGTCTTCCATTACAGTGTGTTGAAGATGTTCAAAAATTGTGGTTTCCAATTTAATTTTAATATTGGGACATTTTATTTATTTCATTTTTGAACCGCAGTATTTTAAAAAATAATCATTAGCATCTGGTTTGGGCTCCTCAGGTACTGCAGTTCTATTTTTATATGTGTCGAAATTTCGACCAATCATGTGCCGAATCACATACAATTTCCGGTAAAAGAACTTGCATAGTGTCAAAGAGAGCACAAATGTACGTGCAAGAAACGATACAAGAAAACATAAATAACTTTCTATATCAGAAACGATATAAGAAATGATACAAGAAAATGCATAGTGTCATACGGCCTTAACATAATGATTACTTTTTGAACATAATTTTATTATTAAATATTTTTTAGTAGATCGATATAGTATTTCAGTAAATAAGTAAATTGAAGTTAAAATCAGTAGATCTACTGAAAAATCTGGCTTCACTGGCTTCACTTTTCGAAGGTTTATTAAATGAACGTTACCTGTAATCTCTCTTTCCTTGTCTAAGAAACATACACATTGTTATAGAACTGGTTGGGACTAAAGTTGTAGGTGGTCATGCATTTTTCTTCTGAACATGTGAAACTACAGAAAAAAAATCTTAAATATATGAGGGATAATCTAATTATAATTTAACCGTTTCAAAAGTTTCAAATTATTTTTCAAACAAAGTTTCAAAAATTATTCATTTAAATATAATGTCCAATAAGTATTTAAACTAATTACCTAATTAAACCCGCCACCTATCCGCCAAGTACGGAAACATCTTAATTACTGTAGTATCTTAAGAAATACTTCGTGTAAACTTAGCTTTAAGAAATATGACTGAAGTTCTGAATAGTTCTGAATAGAAGGAATGGTTCCCGCCAAGCGATAGAATTAGAGGTTAGCTTTGCTCCTTAAGTCGACTTTACACTGCATGATTTATCATGTGATTTGTCATATGATTTGGTCATGAAGTGAAATTTACATGTTTACACTGTGTGATTTGTCATATGATTTGGTCATAAGCACTGTCATGCGGCTCGTCATAGCTTGTCACAGGAGAACTATGATAAAATCATATGATTTTCGGTAATAATAGGGGTAACACCAACATATTTAAATATCGCGCCTTATTCTTATGTCAATTTATTTATTTAATTTTTGTTTGTTGCATTGATATTGAACCTATTTAGCCCAGGAAAATAAGCATTTTTTTATGACACTCGTCCGGCCAGGTAAACGACAGTTGTTTTGAGTAGTATGGACTTCTATAACAAAAACCTATATGTTTCCTGCAGTTGATTTTTTGGACTTATTAAGTTATTAACAAATTAAGGTCAAAAAACGGAAAATTTTTGCTTTTTTCGTCAATCAGCAAAAAGTGAAGCATTTTAAACAAATTTTAGAAGACAAGAAACTTATAAGTCATATAAAAATCTTTAAAATGGCGTTTTCTAAATGTTTCTATCCTTATTTGTTGCTTGGGAAGTTGTAAAATAAGTCAAAAATTTCGGTTTTTTATAAATGTTAATAACTTTTTTGAAAATAAACTTATAACATTTAAATTTGATGGAATGCTCTGCCTTGTAGTGCTTAAAATATGGTAAAATTTTTGAATTGATCGGTCAAATAGTTTAAAAGTTATTTTATTTGTTTATCCCAAATTAATTTTCTTTGCAACAATATAAGTCAGAAAATTATATAGTTTTAGTAATTGTAAGGGTAGTTTCTGGAAAAAGAAGACTTATTCTATTATTGACATTAAAAAAAATTAAGAAAATTAATTTTAAATATTGCAAAATAATTTTGCAAAAACATGTCGCTTTTTTGCTTATAAACAATTAGAATAACTTTTTAACCATTGCCTGCAAGAATATTATTTTTTATATTTAAAAAGCCTGAATTTTTTCACAAATTTAAAAGAAAAAAAATTGGTGCTAAAATAATTTAAGACAAAGTTAGCCTCTTTTTTTATTTAATTCATAGCAGCTTTGTTTATAGCAATTAAGAAATCTAATTAGCGTTATTTAAAAGCACATACTTTATAGTTTTAACGTACCAAATTTTAAAAAGATTGCCCTTCAATGAAATCGTCCACAAAGCTTCAAAATGTGGTCCTTAAAATCGGGTGGCTTCAAAACTCACGGGTGCCGAATGGAGGGGGAAGGAGCTGTTAGCTGAAGGTATCTCTGGTTCTTATTTATGGATTTTAACGTTCCCTTTTTTAATTTGTATGTAGTGTTTGCGAACATTACGAATATGCATTGTTTCAATAAATATATTGTTAAATAAACTATCTAAATTGCTTAAAAAATTTTTTTTTCAATTTTTATTGTAATATTTGAGATAATTTTTATTTAAAAACATAAATATTTTGATATGTATAGATATCCATAAAATTTTGAAAAATTTATGTTTACCAGCTAAGCCAAAAGATAAAAGCTACGATGAAATAATTAGATTACTGGATAGTCAATTTAAACCCAGAATTTCTATATAGACGAAGAATAAAGTTTGATTCATTGAAACACTGTCAGGAGTCAATCAAATTTAAAAATTATTAAAGTTAAAATTATTAAAGTTAAAAATGTGGCAGCAGAGTGCGACTTTGGTACAAATCTATTATATAGAGTCCAGGAAAAGTTTGTTTTAGGGATGAGACAAGGCCCAATTTTAAATCATTTGTGCGAAGAACACCCCCATAGGAAGAAGTTAAAAGAGTTGCTTGAAATTGCTGTCAAAAGAAGCTTCTATGAGGGAAGCTATAGAGGTTGGTATCAACTATGGGGAGAATAATGCAAGTGTACAAAGGCATACTGAAGTGAAGCAAGGACATTTTAAGGCAAGTTCAGAGTATAATAGAAAGACAAATATGAAAGTAAATTCTACTATGTTTTCATTGTAATAAAGGCAATCACGATTTTAAAAATTGTAAAGCTAAAAGTTATACATGTAAGAACTGTAAAAAGAAAGGGCATATTGTTAAGGCCTGCAAAACAAAAATGGACAAAAATATTAGTATTCAGGCAAACAAAGAGACAAAGGTCCAGACATTCTTCTTCAAGTGTCCACAGCTCGAATGATTTCAGTTTTTTCATTGATGTCGCATTCAAGGTCCAAGATTCCATTCCATAAAATAAAGTCGAAAAAACATAGCACCTCGCCAACCTAACTCTTAGTTCCAGTTTTAAATCCCTGGTACATAGCACTCTTCTCATTTTGTTGAAATTTGCTCTAGCCTTTTCTATTCTTATTTTGATCTCCTGATTGTAATCATTTGTGGAGTTAATCATTGTTCCCAGGTATGCATATTTGTCCACTTGTTCGACGTTGGTTCCGTTTATTAGAAGATTCTCGTTATTTCTTTGAGTTTTCGATATTCTCATAAATTTCGTCTTCTTGACATTCATTGTTAGACCATACTCTTTTCCATACTCTGCTATTCTGGTCACCAGTCTCTGAAGATCTTCAATGTTTTCGGCTAAGATCACAGTGTCGTCCGCATATCTAATGTTGTTAATGGATTCCAGACATTGGATTTTTTTAATGTTGTTATTTTGAGTTTGGAAAATGATTTGTTAGAGCCAATCAAAATGCAGGTATTACTTAATGATATACCCATAACGTTTGATGTTGATATGGGGGCAGAACTGTCTTGTTTACCATATAATATATATAAAGAAAAGTTTCTTCAGGTCAATATAAAACCAAATATACCATTATGTTAAAAGTTTATCATGGCTCGGTAGTTACTCCAAAAGGACAAATAAGATTATCTACTTGTTAAGATTAATAATTGAGAAAAAGAATGCATTTTTTTGATTGATGTTGAGGAGGGTACAAAATGTTTATTAGGCCGTGATATTTGGTATCATTTTGGTCTAAGTTTGAATGGTCCAGATGTCTATTTAGACGATAGTAAAGTAAGTAGGTTTAGCTCGATATAGAATACAGTTTGTCAAAAACCTACTACAGAAGATATTATAAATAAGTTTACAAATTTAGTTAAGAATGAATTAGGAACATTTAAATATGAGAAGATTCAATTAGAAATTGAAGAAGGAACTACACCTATTTTTCGGAAACCAGTTCCGATATCGTTTTCATTTGGGGAAAAAGTAGTTAAAGAGATTGAGAAATTAAAAAAAAAGTAAAGTGATAGAGCAAGTGCCTAATGCAAACTGGGGAACACCGTTAGTCCCAGTATACAAGGTTAATGGAATAGATATCAGGGTTTGTGCTAACTACAAAGTTACAATAAATAAATATTTGCAAAATGTTAACCACCCCATTCCCAGAATTGAAGATCTATTTGCAGCGTTGCAAGGAGGGAAACAGTTTAGCAAACTAGATTTTTTTAATGCGTACAATCAATTACAGGTGTAATCAGAGACAGCGGAACTTCTTGCGTGGGGCACACCGTATGGTATATTTAAAGTTAACCGTTTACCCTATGGTACCAAGCCAGCTTGTGCAATTTTCCAGCGGACAGTGGAGAAGGTGTTGCAAGGTTGTGCAGGTACAGTAAATTATTTGGATGATGTAGTAGTAACAGAGAGATGATGCTAAACACGTTGCAAATTTATACAAAGTTTTAAAAAGATTGAATGAAGCAGGTTTTAGATTAAATAGTAGTACCTAAATGTAGTTTTTTTCAAAGTAGTATCAAATATTTAGGGTATATCATATCAGCGAATGGGTTAAAGAAAAGTAAAGAGAAAGTGAAAGCAATAGTAAAAATTCCAATACCTAAAAATTTTACAGAGGTAAGAGCTTTCGCAGGAATGACTAATTATTATTCGAGGTTTATTCCAAATTTGTCACAAATTTTAAAACCTTTATATGAATTAACCAAAAAAGATACAAAATTTAAGTGGACAAAGGAATGCAGTGAGGCATTCGAGGCTGCAAAGGGACATTTAGTGTTTGATAGAATTCTAATTCATTTTGACCCATTTAAAAATTAAGGCTAGTGTGTGATAGCAGTGAATGAATGTGCATTAGGTGCAGTGCTTTTGCACGTTATATCTGATTGTGCTACATATGGTCCATCTTGCTTTATGGCATGGAAACGTGGACATTGAAAAAAACATCTATCAACAAACTTGAATCATTTGAAATGTGGTCATTGAGAAGAATGATGCGCATACCTTGGGTGGATAGAGTTCGAAACGATGACGTCCTTAAGAGAGCCGACGTGAAAAGAGACCTCTTTGAATTAATTAAAAAACGCAAGATTGGTTACCTTGGGCACATATTGAGAGGAGCAAAATATGAAATACCACAGTTAATCCTACAAGGGAAGATCGAAGGTAGGAGAGGAGCCGGCCGCAAACGATTATCCTGGTTAAGGAATATTAAAGAATGGACAGGAATACACAATACAGGCGAGCTGTGTCACGCCGCCAAGAACAGAATTCTAGTAATGAGATAGTCGCCTACGCACTTTGGTGTATGGCATGTTAAGAAGATCTGATCTGATCTGAGAGTTAGGTTATAGTATGGTACAGAAAGAAGCATTATGCATTTACTGGGCTGCTTACAAGTTATATGAATATTTAGCAGGAACATATTTTGAAATTTTAACTGACCACAAACCGTTAATTACATTATTTGGAGAGTTTAAAAGTTTTCCAAAAATGGCAGCAGCACGTTTGCAAAGATGGTGTATCTTTTTATCTGGTTTTGATTATACTATAAAGTATATCAAGGGAAAGGATAATGTGAAAGCAGATGCATTAAGCCGTTTACCAGTGGAAGAGGAAGAAATGCCTATGGATGAACAAAGCGAATATATTGGTTATTTTAAAAATTTGAATTTTTTAGAACATGTTACACCAATTGACTCACTAAGGTTGAAAGCAGAAACACGGAGAGATTCGGTATTGGGTAAGGTAGTAAATTTAATTCGAATAGGGTACCATGAAAAGTGTTCTGAGGAATTGTTAAAGCCTTTTTTAACCGTAGGAATGAATTCACAGTGGAACAGGGGATAGTAATATGGGGCTATCGAGTAGTGGCTCCTATAAAATTAAGAATGCAATTGCTTAATGAGTTACACAGTATCCATGAGGGAATTTCAAAAATGAAGTCAAACGCTCGAGCATATTTTCGATGGCCATCGTTAGATAGGGACATTGAAAAAATTATTAATAATTGCAGAGTTTGTTGTACTTCAAGAACAGAACCTATTCAGGCAACAGTTATACCATGTGGCAAGGGGAATAATTTTTTTGAAAGGGTTCATGCTGATTTTTTGGGTCCACTTAGAGAGAATAATGCTTCGATGTTATATTTTCTCTACCCTTTTGTATGGGGTTGAAGCTTGGACACTTAAAAAATCCAACAATAAAAACCTAGAAGCATTCGAAATGTGGTGTTACCGAGAGGTGAAAAATACGAACTACTAAGGAATATAATGCAGGGTAAAATCAAAAGCAGAAGAAGCGTAGGAAGATGTAAAATCTAGTGGCTACGTAATCTCAGTGAATGGTTTGGATGCAGTTCAATTGAACTATTTAGGCGCGTAACCAACAAAATTATAATTGCCAGAATGATTTCCAATCTCCGATAGGAGCGGAACTTGAAGGAGAAGAAGAGAGAAAATGATATTAATCATTATACATTTTTATTCAAAATGGCCAGAAGCATTCATAATGAATGTGACAGACTCCTTGGCAACAATAAGTAAACTTAGGGAAATGTTTGCTAGGTTTGGTCTACCAAACATACTTTATACAGATAACGGACCTCAATTCATTTCACTTCTCCACCTAACCCCCCCCCCCCCCCAAACAAATGGTTTTGCTGAAAATGCAGTTAAGACATTAAGACATTAGAGAGTAGTGTTACAAAAACTATTAAGGAGGACACTGGTGATAACATGTCATTGGAGGTTGCATTACAAAGATATTTATTTCACTATAGAAACTCCGTACATGTTTCCACAGGTGTTACACCTTCAGATGTTATTTTTAAATGTAAGATTAAAAACCGTTCTGATTTGGTAATTGGAAAATAAAGCTCAGAAATTGTTACATGTAAAAATAAAAAGGGAAGAAAAATTTGTAAAAGAGGATATAGTGTTAGTAAGGGATCATAGGTATCCTAATAAGATGAAATGGGTAGGAGTTATAAATGAGGTTTTAGGGAATAGGCATTATATTTGTGAAATTGGTAATGAAAATATATTTTGTAAGCGTCATGTAGATCAGATATTGAAAGGAAAATTCAATGAGTTAGGAGGTTTAAACCAAACTGTCGAAAATAAATTAAATTTAGATGAGTTTGAAGGATCTGATCCTATGACGCCTCTTTATGTATTGGCAACCATGCAGTGCGGTTACGTCACAATCAGCTCGGAAGAAACACGGGACGAGGACGAGACAGACGGGAGGAGGAGGATCGTTTAACTAATGTATTATGTATGCATTACGTTTTGGAGTGATAATTAGAGTCGGTAGTATTTCCTATACTGTTGTTATTATTTACAACCCGATCCGATACTTATTAGATAATAAGACACCTGAATTAATCGCATCTGATTGTATTGGCGATATTAGATCATCAATGATTAATGTAGGAGATAACAGTGTGGGTAATGAGGAACCAGATAGTAGTGATAAAGTTATAGCCCAGTCTGGTTAAAAAAAAGGTGGAAAAATGTTTCGCAGATATCTGAAGCTTTTAAGACATAGGTGGGGGATACGAGATGATGCATAGATGAAAAGATACTCCTAGTTTTACCTTGCGTTTTTTTTAAGCAATAATCTATGGTCACAATTTGATTTTTGTCTATAAATGTTTTCCCTTATATTTTAAATAAACAATATTTATGTCATTTTTTTATGTCAAGAATATCTTTATTTTCCCGTTTTTTTAATTAAAATTGATAAATAAGTTACAGAAATATTTGCAAAAAAGCAGTTTTTTTGCACTAATTTATTAATTTTGTTAATTTTTTTATTAACAAAATAAAATGGTACTAATATATTTAAACATCAAGGAATTACTATCTTTTAGATTTGTGCGAAATTTCCCCCTGATCAGTCAAATATTTTATGAGTTATTTAATTTGTTTATCCCTGAGGCTAATTAGTTAAACTATTGAGCTTGCCCTATGCATGATGCTAGACACATTCAGCAAATTTCATAGGATTCTTTAAGACTTAGACTATCTCAGTAGTTAAATGCATATTGAGTTTTCATCGAAATTATTTACAAAATAAACGTTTGAAAAAGGGGTACTTATGTTTTTTACTTATAAACAATTGTAATAACTTCTATATTTTTCAAGCTACAGACTTGTACGTACAACCATTGGATAGCTGGTAAAAAAGCTCACATTAAAAAATAAAAAACCTTCTATGACCAATAGGAACGAAGTTAGTGACTATTTAAAAAAAATCATATCTCCATTGTTTATAAACATTAATAAGTAAAATTTGCACAAATTTTGAATGAAAATCTAAACTTTATATTGAAACTTATAGCTATAAAATTTATCTAATTTTTTGAAACGACAGTACTTTCGAAAGATCGACATAGGAAAGTGGAGAGGATATCCGTTTCAGCTCCGTTTTTTTGGCATCGGAACTTCATATTGCAACACGTAGAAAAATTTACATTATCTCGGCTTCCTTTGCAGCTGCAAGCCTCTTTTTTTTATTCTGGGGTAGCTCGTCGAAATATGAATAACTACATAGTTTTCACTGGCCGGAAAATATGGGAAAACTCGGAAAAATTAAGTCCATTTGAAATTCACCTTAAATACTTACTTTTTTTAATTGGCTCGAATAGTCTGTCGCAGTATTAATAATGATGACACATAATTTTCACCCCCCATAAATCTCGGAAAATCCCGGAAAGTCAACATATGTTTTTTCATTTTATATCAATGATGTAATAATACTTATATATTTTATAAATTAAATTCAGGTAATTTTTTACACATTATATTATTATATTCCTTATATTAATTATAATTGTTTGTATTTTTATAATTAACAATATTGATTTTTATTCTATTTTTCTTACAAATATGATATACAATATTAATCTAATCTGCCTTACTGCTTTGATAAAATTAGTCGATTTTTTCATCACTTGCCTTATTAAATTTTGCAATGTTTATTGAACTTTACTTTTTTTATTTTCTTTACATACATTGGTTTAAAAGTTAAAATTTGTATCATTTATTCGACTTCACTGTCAGATCTGAACCTTTTTGTTGCAGGTGTTTGTCTTCACTTATTAAGTCAGTCTTTCCATACATTAACATATTAATGGGCAATCTTAATGCCAAGGTGGGTCAAGGTAAGGTAGGAGAACAAGTAGGAAAATATGGGCTTGGAAACAGAAATGACAGAGGAGATCAATTGATTCAATTATGCCAAAGTGAAGACTTCGTAATAACAAATACCTTTTTCAAATTAACTCCTCGGCGGTTATATACATGGACATCTCCACAACATACCAAAGAAAAAATAGTGAGAAATCAAATAGACTACATTATGATAGCAAGGAGGTATCATAATGCTGTTAAATGTACTAAGACGTACCCAGGAGCTGATATAGGCTCAGATCATAACCCGGTAATTACTGTAATAGAGGCGAGACCAAAAAAGATTAGAAGACCACACAGAAAGGCACTAGATTTAAATAAACTTAGAAACAAAAATATACGACAAGAAACAGAAGAAGAAATAAATGAAAACCTCCGTTCAGTGCAGCAACAAATTAACGATACAAACAACGTTAACCAAAAATTAAAGTACATAAATACAGCTATACAAACAGCGGGAAAGAAACATCTTACAAAAACAACAACAAAGAATAAGGGGTGGATGACACAAGATATACTAGACTTGATGGAACAAAGAAGATGAAGAATTACCCAGACAAATACAAAGAAATAAATAAACACATAAAAAAGAGAATAAAAGAAGCCAAAGAGGAGTGGATTAAAGAACAATGTGAAGAAATGGAAACCTATGAGAAAAAGTACGATGCGTTCAATATGCACAAAAAAGTAAAAGAGATAACAGAAAGCATAAAGAAATGCCAAATAGGTAAACTTAAAGACAAAGATGGAAATCTTATTTTAGATCTAAAGAATAAAATAAAAAGATGGACAGAATATCTAAATGAATTATTTGAAGACGATAGAAACAACTTAACTCAGATAATCAATGCAACTGGGCCAGACATATTGAAAGAAAAAGTAGAATACGCAATAAGAAACGCTAAAAATGGAAAAGCAAATGGACCTGATGAAATTCCTACAGAACTGTTGAAGCTTTTGAATGATAAATCCGTAACCATAATATTAAATTTTGCAGCGAGAAGCTAAAACAGTTTCCCCTCCACTTTCCTATGTCGATCTTTCGAAAGTAACTTCGTTTCGAAAGGTTTTAAGTCGAAAAATTGGATGAATTTTATAGCTATAAAATTCAATATAAAGTTTAGATTTTCATTCAAAATTTGTGCAAATTTTACTTCTTAATGTTTATAAACAATGGAGATATAATTAACAAAAAAATTGTCGCTAACTTCGTTCCTATTGTTCATAGAAGGTTTATTTTTTTTTGTTAAATGTGAGTTTTTTTTCCAGCTATCTAATGGTTGTACGTACAAGTCTGTAGCTTGAAAAATATAGAAGTTATTACAATTGTTTAGTACAGTTTAGTTACAAAGTAAAAAACATACCCCTTTTTCAAACGTTTATTTTGTAAATAATTTCGATGAAAACTCAATATTCATTTAACTTCTGAGATAGTATAAGTCTTAAAGAATCCTATGAAATTTGTTAAATGTGTCTAGCATCATTCATAGGGCAAGTTCAATGGTTTAAATAATTAGTCCCAGGGATAAACAAATTGAATAACTTTTAAACTATTTGACCGATCGGGAGAAAATTTCGCACAAATTTAAAGCACGGTAATTGCTCAATGATGAAATGTATTAATTACATTTTATTTGGTTAATAAAAAAATTAATTAAATTTATAAATTAGTGCAAAAAAACTGCTTTTTTGCAAATATCTCCGTAAATTATTTATCAATTTTAATTAAAAAAACGGAAAAATAAAGATATTCTTGATATAAAAAAATGGTATAAATATTGTTTATTTAAATTATAAGGGAAAAAACTTATAGATAAAAAATCAAATTCTGACCATAAATTATTGTTTAAAAAAAACGCAAGGTAAAAATAGGAGTATCTTTTTATCTATTCGTCATCTAGTAACCCCCACCTATGTCTTAAAAGCTTCAGATATCTGCGAAACATTTTGCCGTGAAATCGATGATTTTTGTATAACCAGACTGGGCTATTAGTGAAAGTGTCGAGGAAGAAACTTTAGATAAAGCTAATGTTTTGCCAGTGCGCTCAAAAATACTTATTAAAGCTCCCGATCGTTTGGATATTTAGAGGGGAGGTATTGTAGTGTCATAAAAATACTTCGTGTAAACTTAGCTAATGATTTTCAAAATGCCGTAGGAAAATAAGAATAACTTTAAAAATTTTGCGTAACAGTTGGACAATTTTATCGATATAAAACAGCTTAATATCAAGTAAATACTACGAACTCAAATAACATGACAAATAATAGGTATCGCAATAAGCTTCATTGTCAGTATTTTCAACAAAAATTTCTTGTAACTCCTGCTACATATATAATAAACGACTAAGAAGTAAAAAATGTTAATAAATTAAACTTACCTTCGGATTTAACAGGAAAATTATAATGTCCATTGGATAGCATTTTTAAAATAAGATTTCTAGTATGTATGTACTCACTTTAAAATTGAGAATATGTTGTAAATTTGGTTGCCTGGATACGGAGCTTAAAATGACACAAGTGTACGTTGACATTGACATTGA